>NC_068387.1:7126012-7166012 GCF_023724105.1 Carassius gibelio
CAGCTGATATGTCAATTTTTAATATACATGTTAAAACAATGTATCTATATGTAGGCTAACTATAAGGTTAATGTCTCTATTATTAGGCCATTGTAAGTTAATTTTAGAATCAGATAACATAAATGAATAGGATTTACATTTCTCTTTTAAGATGCAAATTAAAGTATATTAATAGCAATTCTGAAAAATTTTGAAAAAAAAAAGAAACAACTTTAGAAAAGTTAAATTACTTATTGTGGAAATACTCAAGTGCAAACTGAACTAGAATACTCTTCAACGCCATTCCCATTTAAACGTGTATGTTAATGTAATTTTGCTTTAATGTATTTAAAATGTACAAACTTCAAACTGAATATATATATATATATATATATAAAAAAACATATTATAGTTAAAATTATAATCAAGTAGTTTACACATGCTGTAATATGTATAAATATTAGTATAAAAATGAAGAAAAAAAAAAAAAAAGAAAGAAAGTTAACTATATCTTGGATGGCTTGAGGTTGAATCAATAAACAGCAAATTTGCATTTTTGGGTGAACTGTCCCTTTAAGTCTGCATGTTTAGTCTGTATGACAAATGTTATAAATGCAGATCGTTATTAAATGAAGGCTATTATGTGTTGTAATGTGTGTGTGTTAGTGATTAAAAGACACCAGGTAATAATTTTCGTAAACTCAATTTAAAATATAATAACTAGTTCCACAGCAATTTCTTATGATGCTCAAAAAATAAATATTACTTGAGGTAACATATGAAACATGGAGTGAATGGTTAAATCTTAACTAACACCAATTCCGTAGTTTTCCAAATGTTTGACCAATTAAATAATTTTAGTTGAATGGACTATAAAACTATTTCAGTGAAGGTTGAGCCAACTAAAAAATAACTGAACGTAAAATTTCAGTGGGACTTGTTACTAAATAAATAATTAGTTAAAACGGCTTGATTTTTACATTTTTACAGTTTGTGTGTGTATATATATATATATATATATATATATATATATATATATATATATATATATATATATATATATATATATATATATATATATATATATATATATTAGGGCCGGGACTTTAACGCGTTAATTGAGATTAATTAATTACACAAAAAATAACGCGTTAACTAAGATTAATTAATTACAGAAAAAAAATTCCCGCATTTTTAAGAACTTATTTTTGCACCGCGGAACGTTTCTCACTTGATGAGTTTCGGCGGACTGATTATACTGGAGCACCAACTAGCGTTCGCATATCACCGCAGCAGCACATCGAGCCTAAAGTATCACCTCTACGTAAAACATATAGCAGCTAGCGTGGACTTTACATTTTATGTTGAACTATGTATTATTTTGTTGGTGTAACAGTTTATGTTGAACTCTTTATTGTTTTGGCCAAGGTTATTGAGAGTTGGACTAAGTATGTTATGGCCTCTGAAGCCACAGAGAGATGTTTTCTAATAGTCAGGGTTTCCAATGTTATATATATATATATATATATATATATATATATATATATATATATATATATATATATATATATATATATATATATATATACCGATAAGCTTCCTGAATTTCTGAAATGTACTATTTCTAAATTGTTTCTAAATATGCTATTGCTACACTTCATGGCAAAAATTGTACTGGTCTGCGCTAGACTTGGTTGAACAAAAATAAACAATATTTTGTTGCTTAAGCTTATGTATTCAGTCATTATTCAATGGTATACTATAAATCCATGTGAAAAAAATTACTTCTCACTGTTCTCAGGTCAAATATTTATATGCGATTAAAATGCAATTAATTTCGATTAATTAATTACAAAGCCTCTAATTAATTAGATTAATTTTTTTAATCGAGTCCCGGCCCTAATATATATATATATATATATATATATATATATATATATATATATATATATATATATATATATATATATATATATATATATATACACAAACACACACACAGACACACACTGTATATAAAGAGAATACTTTTAACATTTGAAGTATGCTAAAAGTTCAACATCAATACAGTTAAACATACTTCTTTCTCACAAGGGTTCAGTAAAGCAGCGGGAATGAGGATGCCGTCAGAATACTCACCTTTGATATCCGGACAGCATATTCACAGTCCATGATAGAGTCCCTCATGGTTTTAGAAAACTCCCACCAGATTAGCCCACTGCTGTTAAGCCTTGTTAAACCTGACACTCAAAATACCCTGCTAGAATTCTAGAACAAAATGAATCCATATATGTTTCTAAGAGCAGCCTGATTGACTGACTTGGCAATGTCCTGCAGGATTTGATTTATTTATTTATTTTTTATTTTTTTGGTCCACCTGAAGTGCATTAAAATGTTTTTAGATGTTTTTGTAACATTTATTATTTAAAAAGGGTGTAACTTTTCTTAAAAGGCTCATTTTTATATTGAAACATCATCTCCAATGAAAGTTTAATGTGGAGAGACAACTCTTTGACAAACATTGGATGGTGGATTTTCAAAATACACATCTCTCTATAACCCTTCTTGTTCAGCCAATAGTATGAGTTTGGTAATATCCATTTATCTGATCAATGGCATATGGAGGTCAGATCTGAGGTGAGTTCAGAGCGTTTGCAAAACTTTTTACCACACAATATTTTTTAAAGAAATTACACAGACACAGACAGTGAGAGATTAACCAACATTGTAGCACAGTATTATCCAAATATCAGTTCTAGCATTATTTCTAGCATAGAGTTCCTTGTGTTCCCTCACATCAAAATAGTATGGAAGAAAAAAAAAATTGAAAGTTGTGGAAAAGTTTTTTTTTTTTTTTTTTTTTTTCAGTAATTCATCTCAAATTGTGAAACTTGTGTATTGGGGGACGTAGTTGCCTAATGGTTAGAGAGTTTGACTCCTAACCCTAAGGTTGTGGGTTTGAGGTTCCCTTGAGCAAGGTGCAAAACAAAAATAAAAAAATAAATAAATCAATGCAAACTGACTGAAGTAGTATAAGTCTTTGATTATTTTAATTGTGATGATTTTGACTCACATTTAATAAAAGCCCACCAATTCAACAGTCTCAACAAATTAGAATATTGTGACATGCCAATCAGCTAATCAATTTAAAAAAAAAAAAAAAAAAAAAAAAAAAAAACAACAACAAAGATTTCCTGAACCATCAAAATGTTCTCTCAGTTTGGTTCACTAGGCAACACAATCATGGGGAAGACTGCTGATCTGACAGTTGTCCAGAAGACAATTATTGACACCCTTCAGAAGGAGGGTAAGCCACAAACATTAATTGCCAAAGAAGCTGGCTGATCACAGAGTGCTGTATCCAAGCATGTTAACCAAAAGTTGAGTAGAAGGAAAAATTGCGGAAGAAAAAGATGCACAACCAAACGAGAGAACCACAGCCTTGAGGATTCTCAAGCAAAATCGATTCAAGAATTTGAGTGTACTTCACAAGGAATGGACTGAGGCTGGGGTCAAGGCATACAGACGTCTCAAGGAATTTGGCTACAGTTGTCGTATTTCTCTTGTTAAGCCACTCCCTAACCACAGACAACATCAGGGGTGTCTTACCTGGGATAAAGAGAAGAAGAACTGGACTGTTGCCCAGTGGTCCTCTTTTTAGATGAGAGCAAGTTTTTATTTCATTTGGAAATCAAGGTCCTAGAGTCTGGAGGAAGGCTGGAGAAGCTCATAGCCCAAGTTGCTTTAAGTCCAGTGTTAAGTGTCCACAGTCTGTGATGATTTGGGATGCAATGTCATCTGCTGGTGTTGGTCCATTGTGTTTTTTGAAAACCAAAGTCACTGCACTCGTTTACCAAGTGTAGCGGCTGGACAAATCAGACACATCATTTTTCATTTGATGTAACAAATCATTTATTCATTACATCAACAAATGATCACAGACCCCTCAACCAATAAACATAATTGGTGCCAGGATGTCTGCGAATGACTCGAGACCCCTGGTTATAATGGCAACCATGACACCACAGCAAGATTTTTACTACCTAAAAGTTTGTGGAGAGGATCTTCCTCCTAAGTTCTCTCTGAAACACACTGCAATAAAAATTGACTCATCTTATTAATTCACAGAAAAAACCTTTCTTTGAATGAACACACATATGCTTCAGGTCATTGTATATATTGTCACTGTTCTTGCATGTTGTGTTTTTGTCTTGTATCCTGTTTTATGCATGCCTATGTTATGAACCACTCATTCATTTAATCTTACCATGTTTAGTATCTATGAATTCATCTTCTGATGATCTAAAGTTGAGTGCATAATATATGTTGATACTTATGCAACATATTAGTGTTATAAGAATCCTTACTACTTTGTATATTAACTTCTGATCCAGTTGCATATGCAAATTACCAGGCTTTCACACAAAGGGTTGTATAACTCTGCAGTATTTCCAAACTCCCGCTTGGAATTTCCGCCTTTCTCATTGGTCAAGCCCATCCTAAAAGGCCTGAGCGTCTTAGATTTTAAAAAGGCCCACACACAGTTCCCCCTCCTCTCTTAATCTGCTTTCCTTTCTTCTGTTAACAGTTTTTGAGATAGAACCTTAAGTCTGCGCCAGGCCTCGTGCCTTGACTTTCCGTTCACCAAAGATCTTAAGATCTCAGCTGATGTCTATTTTAGCTCTTGTCACTTTCCACTGGGAAGAAACTCCCAATCACCATCGAGTCAGGACACCTTTGGAATTCATTACTCTTCAAAACCTGAATAACGTGATAACGACTCCTACACCACCAAACCTCCAAACCATCAAGACATTACATCCAGACACTCATTCCAGGCCAAGGAAATGCAAGGATCATACATTTAACTAAATAAAACAGATGTTTAGTATAAGCTATAGACCCTGTTATAAACTGCGCTGATGGTTTTACTCAGGTGGATAACTGACTCTTTTCATAGATTCATTATCTGTTTTTCCAGGTGGTATCCTCCATCAAATCTCATTTGCCCTATCCCCTGTATGAGTGTTTATTTAGTGTTTAGTTGATAAAACTCTTGTGCACAAATTTTGGCACCTGCCCACACTGCTAAAAGCAACAAAAGTTGGTTAAATGAACATGGTGTTGGTGTGCTTGACTGGCCAGCAAAATTATCAGACCTGAGCCCCAAAGAGAATCTATGGGGTATTGTCAAGAGGTAAATGAGAAAAAAATGCAGATGTGCTGAAGGGGCTTCTAGTAAAGAAACCTGGGCTCCCATAGCACCTCAGCAGTGCATTAAACTGATCTCCTCCATGCCAAGCCGAATTGAGGCAGTAATTAAAGCATTGGTCTTATGAAGTATTCTAGTTTGTTGTGAATTGGTGAGTTTTTGTTAAATGTGAGCCAAAATCATCACACTTGAAAGAACCAAAGACTTAAACCACTTGAGTCTGTGTGTATTAATTTATTTAATACACAAGTTTCACAATTTTAGTTGAATTACGGAAATAAATGATCTTTTCCACGACATTCAAATTTATTGAGAAACACCTATACATTCACCACACAATCTAGAACCTGTTTTTCTGATTTAAATAGCAGGATGCAAATACATTATGTTTTCACTATATAAAAAAGAAATACATACTAAATAAATTAATTGGCCAATTCAGGTTGTGTGTTTTCGATAAGACAATGTTGGACAATGTGGATGATTTGTGAAGGAATCCGTTGATTAATTTGGACAGTTCACTCACACACAAAAAATTTTCCATTGCAACCAAGGCTCAATGAAAATACGTGTTTGTGCCGAAGTTTCTGCAACACCAATACCTTACTTCACATTTCAATGGCAACTTGAAAGCGAAATGTCCATTTAGTGGTGCTAAAATACACGTTCAGTATGTGACTATGATCCATTTTATTTTGTTGGTACATGCATGTATGTTTGCTTCAGGTAGACATTGAGGTTGTTCAGAATTAAAATTATACTTTATAAAACAGAAATCAACAGCTCAGAATGGTTCAGAATTCACTCCATCAATTTCTCATACACAATTGAATGTTAAAACCCTTAAAATCATGGAAGATATGTGTGAAACTGATACCATTTGAAAGAGTTCTGAGGATCAAGAAAGGAGGATCAAGGGAAGAAGCTACAGCCAGCTAACTTTTATCTGCTGACTTGAAGCACTTTTGTATGTACTGAATGTTATTCCCTGTAAAGAGTGAAACATAAAGACACAAACTTTCAGTCATTTTCATGTGCAATTTATTGGTACACATTTTTCACTGGATTTGCCGCGTGATGTTAATTAAACCGTCTCAAATCACTTAAAAGTTGTACGTCTGTTCATCTCGAAATATTTACGTACAGTCATAATTCTCTCGTGTTATAATTTGCCTAGGTTAGATGCTCAAAGTGATATACGTTTAATGGTGTATGACACTATAATATGACTTTAAAATTAATTTATTTTTAGAACAGATGCAACAAAATGGGTTAGTCAAAATCAAAGTAATTGCATCTCAAGATAATTTTAAGTAAAGTTTCTGTCTTATTAGGCGCATGAATATCTGCAAGCCTGGAGTCTGAGTAACGTCTCGGTTACGTACGTAACCCTCGTTCCCTGATGGAGGGAACGGAGACGTTATGTCGACCGACAAATGGGGTCTCACTTGGGAGGCCAATCATCTCTGATTTTAAGAGAAAACGCCAATGAAATAGGCAAGTGGATTAACACACCTGAGCCACTCCCCGTGCCAGCCGGTATAAATAGGGCGACAGGTGCATCCACTCATTAGGTTTTACGCTGAGGAGCCGAGAACGTGTCCCGGCAACAGCGAATGGTTCAAGGTTGTGGCATAGGGACATAACGTCTCCGTTCCCTCCATCAGGGAACGAGGGTTACGTACGTAACCGAGACGTTCCCTATCTGTCGGTCACTACGAGTTATGTCGACCGACAAATGGGGTCCTATGGAAAACGCCATAACCTGAACCTCGTCACAACCCTGAGGCGCTGCAATTGTTGACAAGCCTTGGCGTGCCACAAAAGCTACGCTTAAGGTCGTAACCTTCCCAAAGCCCCAGCGCAAATTCACTGACCTTGGTACCGAAGGGGCCAAAGGGTGAGTACATCGCTGCTGGAGAAGGCCATGCTGCTGTTCCGCCCACATAAAGTAAATGGAAGGGATTTCAACCTTCAGTGAAAGATTGCTTCAAATCTTCCCTATTTGTTCTTTCAGCTGGCAAGACAATGGGGAAGCGAGCCTTTAGGAAAGGTCGCTACGGAGACCACATCCTACCCGTAGGGAGGTGACATGTGGATATACCGATATGGACTGACCCAGGGGGCAGTACTACATATGGAAAGGGTCTCTGAGGCAGGTCCTACCTTGGAGTAGGGAGGAACAGCTGCCAGAAGAGACTGACAGAGCGATCTGTCAAGGGAAGACACGGGTTTGCCAAGAGGGAAACCTTACCGTGGAAGAATACACATATGGGATTACCCGTAGGGAACCCAGCCATATGGACACCTAGCCCAGTACAGGGGCTGACCGGCTCCGGGCATGCTAACGCCAGTACTGGGCCTGGCGACAGACTGCTCCGCCAAGTCTGACGCCGAGGGTGCTGGAGGATGCTCGACCAGGGTACGCCAACCGGGGAACTCTACTGGGAGAAGAAGGTGCTCACATCCCCGTGTTAGGGGGAATGGCGCAGCAAGCGAGACACCCAGCCAGCCCTTCCCGCCAATTACCTGTTACCCAACACACGGGAGGAAACTGGCTCTACACGGAGGTTGTAAAACCTCGCAAAGGTGTTAGGTGTCGCCCAGCCCGCAGCTCGACAAATGTCTGCCAGAGAGGCGCCGTGCGCCAACGCATAGGAGGAGGCCACACTCCGTGTGGAGTGGGCCCTCACCCCCAGGGGGCACGGCTCGCCTTGGGAATGGTAAGCCAAGGCGATGGCGTCCACTATCCAGTGGGCCAACCTCTGCTTAGAGACAGCCTTCCCCTTCTGCTGACCTCCATAGCAGACCAGGAGCTGCTCAGAGCTTCTGAAGCTCTGGGTGCGGTCCACGTATATGCGAAGCGCTCTTACGGGACACAGCAACGACAAGGCTGGATCTGCCTCCTCCAGGGGCAGCGCTTGCAGGTTCACCACCTGGTCTCGGAAGGGAGTGGTGGGAACCTTGGGCACGTATCCAGGCCGGGGTCTCAGGACAACGTGAGAGTAGGCCGGCCCGAACACAAGGCACTCTTCACTTACCGAAAATGCTTGGAGGTCCCCGACCCTCTTGATGGAAGTGAGCGCGATCAGGAGCGCTGTCTTGAGAGACAGGAACTTCAGCTCAACCGAATCCAGCGGCTCAAAGGGACCCCTCTGAAGTCCCGCCAGGGCAATAGAGAGGTCCCAGGAGGGAATCAGGGGTGTCCTAGGAGGATGTAACCTTCTGGCACCCCTCAGGAACCTAACGATCAGGTCATGCCTCCCCAGGGACCGACCGTCCACTGCATCGTGATGTGCTGCAATGGCAGCCACATACACCTTCAGGGTGGAGGGTGACAGCCCACGCTCCAGCCTACCTTGCAGGAAAGAAAGCACGACTCTGACCGGGCATCTCCGGGGGTCTTCCCGGTGAGAAGAACACCAATTCGTGAACAGACTCCACTTCAGAGCATAGGCCTGCCTCGTAGAAGGGGCTCTAGCCTGAGTGATAGTGTCTACCACCGCTGGGGGCAGATCACTTAGGTCTGCCGCGTCCCGTCTAGAAGCCACACATGGAGGTTCCAGAGATCTGGGCGCGGGTGCCAAATGGTGCCAGGCCCCTGAGAGAGAAGGTCTCTCCTCAGGGGGATGCGCCAGGGAGGGGCTGTCACGAGGAGCATGAGTTCCGAAAACCAGGTCCGGGTGGGCCAGTAAGGCGCAACCAACAGGACCTGTTCCTCGTCCTCCCTGACCTTGCACAGTGTCTGTGCGAGCAGGCTCACTGGGGGAACGCATACTTGCGTAAAGCCAGAGGCCAGCTGTGTGCCAGTGCATCTGTGCCCAGGGGGCCTGGGACAGGGAATAGTACAGCTGGCAGTGGGAGGACTCGTGGGAAGCAAACAGGTCTACCTGGGCTTCCCCGAATCGACTCCAGATCAGCTGGACCGTCTGGGGATGGAGTCGCCATTCCCCGGGGAAAGTGAGCTGTCGTGAGAGCACGCTGGCTGCACGATTGAGCTCCCCCGGGATGTGGACAGCACGCAGCGACTTGAGCCACGTCTGACTCCAGAGGAGGAGATGACGGGCGAGTTGAGACATGCGACGTGATCGTAAACCGCCCTGTCGGTTGATGTACGAAACAGCCGCAGTGTTGTCCGTGCGGACCAACACGTGCTTGTCCAGCACTAGCGGACGAAACCGTCGCAAAGCTAGATGCACTGCCAGCAACTCCAGGCAGTTGATGTGCCACAGCAGTCGAGGTCCTGTCCAGGACCCTGAAGCTGCCTGCCCGTTGCATGTCGCGCCCCAGCCCGAGTTGGAGGCATCTGTTGTGACAACAACGTGCCGGGACACTTGTTCTAAGGGCACGCCGGCCCGTAGAAAAGCAAGGTCCGACCAAGGACTGAATAGGCGGCGACACATCAGTGTGATGGTGACACGATGTGTACCGCGGCGCCATGCCCATCTCGGGACTCGGGAGTGTAACTAGTGCTGAAGTGGTCTCATATGAAGCAACCCGAGCAGCGTGACTGCGGCTGCGGATGCCATATGCCCCAGGAGCCTCTGAAAGTGTTTCAGCGGTACCACTGTCCTGCCTCTGAAGGAACTCAGGCAGTTCAGCACTGAGTGGGCACGCTCGCTGGTGAGACGTGCCATCATACTCACCGAGTCTAACTCCATACCGAGACAAGAGATTCTCTGCACAGGGGAGAGCTTGCTCTTCTCCCGGTTGACCTGAAGCCCCAACTGACTGAGGTGCCGAAGCACGAAGTCCCTGTGATCGCACAACTCTTCTCGGGACCGGGCCATAATGAGCCAGTCGTCGAGATAGTTGAGGATCCTGATGCCCACTTCCCAAAGTGGGGCAAGGGCGCCCTCCGCGACCTTCATGAAGACACGGGGGGACAGGGAGAGCCCGAAGGGGAGGACCTTGTACTGCCATGCCTGACCCTCGGAAGCAAAGCGCAGGAACGGTCTGTGACGAGGGAGGATAGAGACATGAAAGTACGCGTCTTTCAGGTCGATCGCTGCAAACCAATCCTGGGGCTGGACGCATTTGATAACGCGTTTCTGCGTCAACATCCTGAATGGGAGCTTGTGTAGGGCCCGATTCAAGACTCGCAGAACCAGGATAGGTCGAAGGCCACCGCTTTTCTTGGGCACGATGAAGTAAGGGCAGTAAAGCCCCGTCCTCATCTCGGCTGGAGGGACCGGCTCGATTGCATCCTTCGCCAGGAGGACAGCAATCTCCTCGCGCAAGACAGGGGCGTCCTGGACTGCCACCGAAGTCTCGAGCATGCCATTGAACTTGGGGGGTCGCCGGGCGAACTGAATCGCATAGCCGAGTCGAACCGTCCGGATGAGCCAGCGTGACGGGTTGGGCAGCGCAAGCCACGCTCCCAGATACCGTACAAGTGGCACCAAAGGGACAGTCGACATACCCGCAGTGGTGCAGCGATGGGGAGTCGTGCCGGAAGGCCCAGAAGGCACTGCGTCCTGGGTCATCGCAACCACACTCCCCGTGTTCCCGGAGGAACTGGCCAGAGACGCGTGGAGAGGCGTTGCGTCTCCGAACCGCGACCTCTTGGCCGCTGGCGAAAGGGGGCGTCGTGGGTGAGAATGAGGAAGCTGTGCGTCGCTCATTGTCAGCCCACAAGCCTTGCAACTCGGAGGAAGGAGAAATTGCTCTTCCAATGAAAATGTGGGTGCCACTGGCCGTTCGACCAGCGGCGGAACAGAACCAGAAGATTCTCCACCCGGCCCTCCTCCGGGGGAGGGAGTGGCGCTCTCTCCGCCATCTCCTGAAGAGCAGTTCTCCGCATCTCCGAGTTGCCCGTGTCAGGGCCGCTTAGTCGACTTCCTCGAGGACTTCGCAGCCGGGAGTGACACGGGGGGCGCCGCTCTCCTGCGCGGGGCTCGACGCGCCGGCCTCGAAGAACACTTAGCACGGTGCGGAGCTGGTGTGGAGGACGCAGGGGGGCGCCCTCGGCGACGAGCAGGCTGAGGCACTGCCTGCGACGGAATGGTGGCAACCAGAGGATCACGTCGTGGCAAGATGTGCTGTATGGCCTCAGTCTGCTGTTGTTCTGTCAGGAACTACTGGGCACAGCCCCTGACAGCGTCGCCACACAGGACAGCCTGGGACATGGGAGCATCGAGAAAATGCACTTTGTCAATGTCTCTCATACAGACCAGGCTGAACCTGAAACGGCACTACTGGACCACCAGAGTGGACATCGCTTACCCGAGGGACTGCGTTGTGACTTCCGTCACCCAGAAGGGGGAGGTCAGTCGCCATGCGCAGCTCCTGCATCAACCTCGGGTTGGTCCTACCCTCGTGCATTTGTTAAAGCCTTGGCTTGTTGGGTTTGCAGGATAGCCATGGCATGCAAAGCAGAGACAGCTTGGCCCGCAGCACTGTAAGCCTTGGTAGCGAGCGCGGCCGACAGCTTACAGGCCTTGGGTGAGGGGCGCGGACTATCCCTCCCAGTGGCGGCGTTTTGCGGACACAAGTGCACCGCAATCGCACTCTCCTGCTGGGGAATGTCAACACACCCCTAGCTGCCTCGCCATCGAGGGTAGTGAGGACGGAGGAACGAAATGAGCTGCTTCCGGCCGTAAAAGGGGCCATCCACGACTACATCACTTCCCCATGCACATCCGGGAAGAAAGGAACCAGAGTAAAACGCGGTTGTGAGTCGCGCTCCACACCGAGAACCAATCAAACAGCCATGAGCACTCAGGGCTGGCGGTGCATTCACCTCCATCCTGATGCTCACAGCTGCCCGGGCAAGCACGGCTGTCGACTCTGGGTCCAATTCGGCAGTGGCGACAACACCCGAGGGGGGCAGCCCCGCCGAATCTTCATCCACAGAGGTCGATAACCCATCCCCCGATGCTGCAATCGACATCTGATCTCCGGCGGCAAACTGAATGACCCGCTGGGACTGCCATAAGACAGCCCAGCAAAATCACCCAGCAGCTGCACAGGACAAACACTGCGGAAGGGGTAAGAGGTCCGTGGGGCGTGGCCCGGCGGAGAAGCTCTCACGGTCACCTTCAAATCTCCCAGAGCACTAGCCGGCGGTCCTCTGCTCGAGACAGAGAAACCAGAATGGGTAGTGACAGAGGGGTCTGCTCCCTTCCCTTTAAGAAAGGGGAGATGCGATCACAGCGTTGCCATGGTCACACACGCAGTGCGTGCATGAACCATCCACGAACGCGCCTTCAGCGTGCTGAATGCCCAGACACGGAAGAGAGCGAACGTGGCCGTTGTCAGAGAACAGGAAACGACCGCATCCAGAAGGACGCGGACGAAACGGCGTCTTGAAAAAGACGCGAATCGTCCGCGATTTGCTCTTTTAGGAAATCTGCTCTCTTAGTTGAAGCGCCCAGGGGAATCGCTGAAAGGGACACCGCTGTTTGCGCCGTACCGCCAACCAGAACAGCTTCCCGACACAGCAGATGAATGGCTTTGTGGAGTATAACGGCTTTCATACAACCACTCGGCTCCGAAGCAAAAATCTAATGAGTGGATGCACCTGTCGCCCTATTTATACCCGCTGGCACGGGGAGTGGCTCAGGTGTGTTAATCCACTTGCCAATTTCATTGGCGTTTTCTCTTAAAATCAGAGATGATTGGCCTCCCAAGTGAGACCCCATTTGTCGGTCGACATAACTCGTAGTGACCGACAGATAGGGAACACTTGTTTACTATAAACCAACATTTGTTAAAATGTTGGTTTATAGTAACCTTAGGCATAAATTTGTCAAACTGTTTCACCATGAACTGCCATTTAAGTCACTGTACGCTCAACTCCAACTCTTTAAAAGCTCCTTCAGTGTCTTCGGAGTCTTTCACCGTTGACTGACCCTTCGATTACCATCACTGACTGCTCTCCTCCTCCATCAGCTCCACACAGTCCTGTTCATTCACTCACTGCCTCTCACTCTCTCTCAGCCCACAATTCTCCTCAGCCTGGCCGAAAGCTGTCTTGCAGACCCAGATACATCAGCATGTTATCAATCACAGCTACTTTTTCAATCTCCAACCACAACCTCTTGTTCTTTCTTCTCCTTGCACCATCCTACCATCATCCTGCAGCAAGTGACTGCCCTGCCGAAGTCTGAATGATTGACAGACTTTTGTTTCACCTTGTCAACTTCTGTCTAATGTATTGAACACTGAGCTGGAAAGAAAAATCCTTCTAAATATTATTTTAAATATAGTCACTCCACAAAAATGTTTGAGTGTCATCGCATTTTATAGATCAAAAAAAATAAATAAATAAAAATAAATCTACATACTTTTTTTTTTTTTTTTTTTTTTTTTTTTTTGTAATCAACCCTTTAATTTTGAAAAGCTGAGAAAATTGATTTGTTTTTGCCAAAGATTGCATCCTAATTCTGAATGATGACCAAATCTTGCACAGTTCTACACCACTTCCTGGGTCGAAATGTCATTCCATAACATTAAAAAAGTGAGTGAAAGTGACGTGACATTCAGCCAAGTATGGTGACCCATACTCAGAATTTGTGCTCTGCATTTAACCCATCCAAAGCGCACACACCCGGAGCAGTGGGCAGCCATTTATGCTGAGGCTCCCTGGGAGCAGTTGGGGGTTCGATGCCTTGCTCAAGGGCACCTAAGTCATGGTGTTGAAGGTGGAGAGAGAAATGTACATGAACTCCCCCCACCCACAATTCCTGCCAGCCCGGGACTCAAACTCACAACCTTTCAATTGGGAGTCCAACTCTCTAACCATTAGGCCACGACTTCCCCAATTAGGCAGAGTTGATATGCTGTTTATTGTTTGATGATTGTACTATTTTACATATGCATCTGCTTACATATACTATTGCTTGTTTCTTCACCATGCCCTCATCTGGAGATTCTGTACTCTTCCAGAAGATGTGTAATAGCACCCCATTGTATACGAGTAAAAAAAAAAAAAAAATATTTCAGTGGTGGGGAAAGCATTGTCCCACAAATGACTGAACATCAGTAGTGGGGAAAGAGTTGTACATCTGAAGTAATTTTTCCTTGCCATTGTCACCTTTAACTTGCTCACTGGGGGTTTGTAAGGCACTATTTTTTTCATAAATGTGTTATATGTACTGTAAAAAGAGACAAATCATCCAAAAATTAATGAATCTTTTTATACTTAAGAAACTTTTCTGTAACATTGTTGAGTTATTTTTATTTATTTATCTTTAAATCAGTATATCAATCCATCCATCCATCCATCCATCCATCCATCTATTTTCCTCCATTTACTGGGTTGAGGTGGAGGCAGGCTGAGCAAGGATGCCCATTCGTCCTTTTCCTTGGCCACTTCCTCCAGCACTTATATGGAATCCCAAGGCATTATAATCCCTCGAGCATGTCCTGGGTCTGCCCTGAGGTCTCTTCCCAGTTGGACATACTGGTTCCTTTCAACATGGAGGAGCAGTGGCTCTGAGTCCCTATCCAGATGCCCCAGCTTCACACCCTGTCTCTCAGGGTCTGCCAGACACCCTGCAGGGGAAACATTTAAGCTGCTTGTACCATGTGATCTTGTTCTTTCAGTCATTACCCAAAGCTCATGACCATAGGTGAGGGTTGGAATAAAGATCAACTGGTTATTTTGAGAGCTTTGCCTTCAGACTTAGTTCTCTCTTCAGTCTTGTACAGCAACCGCATTTGGCTCAACTGAGAAAAAATAAATAAATAAATAAATAAATAAACATAGGGTTTTCTCCTTGTGGGCCTGTTAACTACCTGTAATGAGAAACGTAGGGGACCGGTGCGATCTACAACAGTACAGCGGGTGGCCGGCGGGGGACTGGACCTTGGTTTAAACCAGTGGTTAAATTTTGCAACTCAAATGACAGCAGTATGTCCAGTAATTTATATGTCTGAAATTAAAATAGTCTTTTGTGAGATGTAATTGTGCATGCTTATGCTTAATTAGAGTGTAATTTGATTTGTTTGTACAAACTATAAAAAGCTTTGGCTTCCAGTGTCTTACTGCCTGTCAGATGTTATGTAGTAAATGCCAAAGCAAATGCAGCACAGGTGCCAGAGCAGTCACACAGACAGCAATTACATCCTAAAATATAAAACGTGCAAATGGAAAACTTGCTAAACTAACAGAATGATTTTAATAAATTCACAAAGTTTTAAAAACTTTGAAAATAAAGTTTTAATAAAGTGAAATACAATTCAAATAAGTCAAGTTAAGCTTCTGTGGTTTATTATCAAAACAAAAGATCATGTCCCTACATTTGCAAAAAAAAGAAAAAGAAAAGGCAAATGCATTTAAACTAATGCACTTATAATGGATGCCCATTAGGCAAGATAGCAGTATATATTAAAAGCAGAAGTGTGAAGCATGTATTTTTGTTAAACCATTTTTTATTTTTTTTAGTTTGTCGTTTTAAATGCAGTATTTTCTGAATTGATCTTTTTGATGTGGAACTGATTTTCTAAGAGAATCAATTATAGTTATGCAATTCCTGTAGGTAGAGTTAGTCTCAGAATTGTTATGATGTCTTCTACAAACTCATATAAATTTTTTTCCTGTCAGCGTATACTTGTAGTACGTAATATAAACTGCTGTTTAAGGTAAAATGTTTTAAGATATTGGTTGAATAGTGTATTCTCATGTGTCATATCGATTGATAGATGGAAACAACTGCATGCTTTGAGTAAACTTGGTTTTACCTGAAATGTTAGGATGGTAATGTCAAGTTGAGGATTAAAAAAAAAATAAAATAAATAAATAAATAAATAAATAAATAAATAAATTGAATTTTGTCTCTGGCATATATACACAGAAACAATCCGAGTAATGGCATTGGAGGTTGCAGGTGTTGTTAACCTCTGGAGAAAGCTCATGTGCTGAAGCCATTAGAGGATATGTTGCATGCCTCTGACCCTGGACCAGAAAGCATTCAGAAGCATTCAGGAAGAGCTACATACTCAGCTCCCTATTTCTATTAATTGCTGGTTGTGTGGATATATTACTACTTTAATATGAACCGAAGTTGACAATGTGTTAAAGCGGAGGTGGACTTTTGCAATTTGCAAAGAACAGGGTGTAAAAAATACTATAATAATAATAAAAATAACACACACACAGATTGATAAAAAGCTTAACCTGAGTTTAACCTCTAGAAGGCAGTGACATGTAGTTTGATGCATTGGTCATTCGTGACTATGTGACCTCAAAAAGCAAGCACGATGTGTTTTAGCTTGGGATCAATCTATGACGTACACGTTTAGTTGATATCAGTTAATGACATCCATTGATTTAAAGATATTTCAATCAAAGACTTAAAGCTAATAGAACAAAGACTCTCAGAAGATTAAAAAGATAGATGCTATAGCAAACTGACCTTTATGACTAACATGGTTTTAAAATCCTGAAGAACAATCTTAGATTCTTTGATAACACCAAAAAGTGTAGCATTTAAAAGACTTATCGTGAGTCCATTCGCTTTGGTCATACTTAAGATAATTTATTTTGCACACATTAAATAGAATTTGCTCTCTGTATCGGTGTAATGAGCACCAATAATTAATACATTTTATAGTGCCCAAATGTGGCTAATGCAGAGCATGACTAACAACAGAGTTTTTTTCATCAGGACCGGCCAGTAATCATCGCAAAGGATTACATGCTGCGAGTCTGTCAAGCTTTAGCAGAAATCACCAACAAAGAGCCCAGCGGGTCAGAGAGGTAGAATTACACAAGCTCTTCAGCTTGCACAGTTGAACAGCTGGTCGGCATGGTTATCAGCTCCTCAATAGCACTATGTGTTATGTGTAAAATGAAGACTAATCCTCTATTCACTTGATGTGAATAATGTGTAGCTCAGAAGCTTTCATAATGAACAAATGACTTAATATGTAGGCCTTTTATTCATTAATGCTAACGAGGGAGTGTAATAGTAATAATTCTATCCTGTATTATGAAAAAAAAATATCTATAAAAAACAACAACAAAAAACAACATAATATTCAGATTAATAAAAAAAAGAAGTCATTTGACCTAAAGCAACTTTAACCTTAAAAAAAAAAAAAAAAAAAAAAAAAAAAAAAAAAAAAAATAATAATAATAATAATAATAATAATAATAATAATAATAACAAGTTTAACAACATCCAACTGCACTTAATGCATAATAATAATAAAAAGTTAAACAACATCAGACTGTACCCCCCCCCCCCCATCTCTTCTGCAAATAAAACTCTCAAGACACTGGATGGAACAGACCCCTTACATTGTGTTTTGCACTGGCAAAGTCAACACACATTTCAGAAAATGTAAAAATATGTCCTCAATTATTAATGTTGGGTTATAAATAAATGCATAAGTACCACAGACATGTTTTGGCTATACGTTCATTCAGAGATCACTTATTAGCATGCATATTACAAGCATACTGTACTTATAAAGCACATATGCCTTATTTTGCATGACCATATTTTAGAAAGTGAAAGTGATGTGGCATACATACAAGTATGGTGAACCATACTCAGAATATGTGCTCTGCATTTAACCCATCCAATGTGCACACACAATCCCTTAACCCTACCCCATGCCAAAACTTAACAACTGCCTAACTAATTAACAAATACAGTAGTAAATGATAAGTTTATTGAGGCAAAAATCATAGTAAATAGTTAATTTATAGTAAAAATTGGTCCCCAAACTGAAGTGTGACAGAATTTTTGACAAATGGTCCCAAATTGGTTGAAAGTACCACCCAGTCACAACCGCCTCCTGCACACTTTACACAGGTTGTAAAAAAGATCGTTTGAAAGTCTGTTATTTCAGAGTCTTTTGCAATTATGATGCCATCAGTGAGAAAATGACCAAGCCCCTAGTCTCAAATTTAATGAGTATCTAAACGACTTCACATGCATTTACGAGATGTATAACTGACAGTCATGGCAGAAGCTGGCTGTTAATATTCAGAGTGCAGTCTGCAGCTGTACCTCTGAATGTAAAGGCCTCACAACTGCTGCTGGCACTGAGGTTTTTTTAAGACCTATTTTTAGGTTGTTACCATTCACCCTGCAGTTACATATACACATCGGATCATAGCATGAGCTTTATAACCACAAGAGACCTTTGTGCTTCTGTGCAAGATTGTGAACCAGAGGTGGTCCAGAGGGGAAGACGTATCGGCAGTCTTTTAAGAAAGCTGGAGCCAAACAGTTACCAGCAAATCTTAGAGCAGATCTTTGATTTACAGAAGCTGCAGCTTTGGGCAAGGTTTTCCTCGCTCATCACAGATTCAAAAGCAAAGTCTAGCTGACATATGTGATCAATTTCTCTATTTAATTTGTGTAGAGATTGAGGCCGCTGGGAGAAGTACATCATGTGTCTTGTGATAATAGCTTGGATGCTCAGAGGAAGGATATGCATCAAAGCAGTGCACAGGGAAGCCCAGGGTTATTGGATTTGCCTAGAACGCAAAACTGCTTATGACATGTTGACCTTGTGTGTCAGATATACAATGACTTATAAGTTCTACATGACAGAACAGAGTAAACTTTTTTTCCTTAATATTTATGTAGTGTTATATTTACAAGTTTTAATTAAATTTATTTTATACTCTTTTGTTTATTTATTTGTTTATTTTTTTTATTTTTTTATTAGTCTACGTTATA
The DNA here is from genome assembly GCF_023724105.1 of Carassius gibelio. Taxonomy (NCBI): domain Eukaryota; kingdom Metazoa; phylum Chordata; class Actinopteri; order Cypriniformes; family Cyprinidae; genus Carassius; species Carassius gibelio. Next base: position 7,144,847 of record NC_068387.1, read on the forward strand.
TAGTTACAAATATAATCAGGAGAGAGAGAGAGAGAGAGAGTATTATTCAGAGAACATTCAATCAATATTACATTTCTTATCATGCTGATGTCTGGGGAAAAACAACACTCTTAGTGTGATATAAATTAACTATGAAATTATATAAATATAAAATACATACAAAGGCATTTCACACTGTGTGCACTCTCCTGGAGTGTTTTTGTTTGGTTTTTGTGATATACTCAATAGTGTCATTAACACATGATATTAGCGCAGACAATATATATATATATATATATATATATATATATATATATATATATATATATATATATATATATATATATATATATATATATATATATATATATATACATATATACATATATACATATATATATATATATATATATATATATATATATATATATATATATATATATATATATATATAAACTTGTTTGCACAAAATATATATATATATATTTTTTTTTTTTTTGTCTTAACTTGCAAGCACCAGATCGCTGATTCATCAAACCAGTTTTCTTGCAGTCTGTGTTTTTCTGACTTTATATTGTAGTAAGTAACAAATATGCTTCGTGGAAACGTATCAGAGTATAATATATGAAGTGTATATATATATATATATATATATATATATATATATATATATATATATATATATATATATATATATATATATATATATATATATAATACAGTATATATATATATATATATAATACAGTATATATATATATATATATATATATATATATATATATATATATATATATATATATGTACTAGCTTTTCTAGTCTTTATGTACTCCATCTATTTGTTTTCTTGTTACATTTTGACAATATGCCAGTCCTAATGTTGACAGCATTTTTTTTTATTATTCAGTCATTTTTTTTTATGTTTTAGTAATCTATTTTTTTTTTTTTTCATTTTCTTTTTTTTTTATTAGTCGACTAAATATCATGATATTTTAGACAATTAAATCTACAGTAGATTTAGTCAGTAAAATCTAATGGGTTCATTTTTTTTTTTTTTTTTTTAAATAGGTTTAGATGTATTAAGCATTTAGCATATAGAAAGTTGGTGGATAATATAGTTTACATTTTGTGATTATTTCCCCCAAGCACTTTGAGTCAACCATGGATTGTTAAATTGTGCTTCATAAATAAAAAGAACAAGAAAAAGCAAACAAGCAGTTGATATTTGCTATACAGTATATTTTACTTGTCATGTTGACTAATTAATACAAATCCAATGTGACAGTCAGCAGACAAGCTGACCAATCAATGCAATCCCTACCCTGGAATTGAGAGTACAAGAAAAGGGGCATTTTAGGAGGTGTGACGAGTCGACTGTCTCTCCCCAATTATCAGCATCACCATGTCCCCTTAATCACCGTCCTTCACCAGGGTCCTGACAGGAGTGGGTGTGTGAGAGGGGAGGGCCGCTGAAATAGCCAGGGCTGGCAATGTGTAATGAGGCATACCTAAACCGAATGGAGCCTCATCACTGCCACTGTTTAAATGTCCACACCCATTATATGGCTGACGGGCCAGGATGCTGGACTCCCCTTAGCTTGGACCCTTCCTTCTCGAACAATGCCCACCTACACTACACTAACGAGAACACCAGACCCCCTGTTTATTTTGGACACTTTATTTCCCTTTTCTGCACACTTTGTTTTATTTTCTGTTAATAAAAGCCTCTCCAAGTCCTGTTGCCACACACACTGTGTCTGTCATTTGCTCCTCCCACCACAGAGGGGTTCGGCATGCAGACTCCTTCTGACAAGCATTGCTGTAGCCCTGCAATGCTCTAATGAAAACAACAGATGCCAGATGTGCTTCTAAATTGGCAGTGATGAGCTGATTTTCCCAAGCATCTCCATCGACAGTATTACGATATAGCCTAGTTGGGTCTAATCTTGTTGACAGCAGTACAACAGGTGGACACATAGCAGGACTTACAACAACAGGCATCATCTCTAATAAATAAAGCTAGCCAGAAATCCATGTGTGAGGCAGTATCTTTCTGTGATATCTTAAGTCGCACCGTTCCCAATAAAGTTAATCTTGGCCAGTGCCCATGCGAGCAGACAGATCTGTTTATTCTGCTCCGGTAGACTGAATGAAAGCTGGCCTTGCTGTGAGCAGTCCTGTGGACTACATTGATTTACACCTGCAGAAATTCAACTAAAAAATATAGACGCTGGATTCTCTAAAATCACACTTATAAAGGAAATAGGAAAGGATTAAAGATCATGTTACTTCTGTCAGTTACATAGTTAATATATACATAACTTACCTAGTGTGCCTCAGCAGTAACGATATAGCTGAAGCAAGAAGCACATAAGCTATTTTCAGTATTGATAAAATACTATATTAAATGTCCAGTATGTAATATTGACAACTAGTGATTGAAATGTGTACTGTAGTCCACATTCAAAACATTGGGGTTGCCAGATTGAGGACAAGCAACTGGATTGCGTGAAGTTGACAAAGGAAGGCGACGAGTCTTATGATTGTTGATATGATTGATATGATTTATATGATTGTTGATTTATCTGCATTTAAATTTGCCTCTGGTGACATAGCTTTTTAGATGAATGCCAAGGCTTTTAGGTCAGGTAGAATCCAATTTCATTAGTTTCATTGCCTAGTGATTAGAGAGTTTAACTCCTAACCCTAAGGTTGTGGGTTTGAGCCTTGGACCGGCAATACCATGACTGAGGTGCCCTTGAACAAGGCACCGAACCCCCAACTGCTCCGCTGCAGCATAAATGGCTGCCCACTGCTCTGTGTGTGTGCACTTTGGATGGGTTAAATGCAGAGCACAAATTCTGAGTATGGGTCACCATACTTGGCTGTATGTCATGCCACTTTTTGCAGGCTTCCATGGCTGCAATACAGTGTGTTTTTCAAAAACTAGTATTGGGTATATTGCAAGTGGCCAAAACCACATTAACCCAAACAAAAACATTTTTAAAGTACAATATCTGGCTCTAGCATTGGCTTTCCGAGAATGTGCAAGTTTCCTAAATATGTGCGCACATGCATTTGTATTTTTTGTACAGTCAAATACATAACATATAGCACCTTTAAAAGCAACAAAATAGCCTTGTGGCAAAAACAAGCAAAAATAATCCAAACTAATATTCCATGTATGAATGCAACTAAAATGCAGAATTTACATAATTATAAACAACAAAACTCAAATTGTATCCCATAATCCACATTTAGTCTTTTTAGTAGTCTAATTCACATTCAATAGACTAACTTGCTGGTTTTTGTTTTTAATAAGCACCTGCATCTGTCAGCATGTTTTGTCAGTTCAGTCACTTTCTTTCTATTATTTTTATTCACACCATCGTCAGCCTTAGTTGATTATCTACATTACGCTCATAAACATGATCATCTGGAACCCCCAATGCCGTCCCTGACTGAACATCACCTCCACCCCAGTTCTCTCGCCCACGTGAAGTGTCTCCCTGCAGATGAGACTCAGTGTGGGAGGGCAATCTGTCATGCTGATGTGATGTGCTTTTGAATTCACTGAAAGATTTGTTTCGCCCATGCAGCCTAGGCTCCACAGACTAAAATCTTTGCTCGCTTTCATCAAAATATATTTTTTATGTTTCTCTACGTTCTTTAATTCATGAGTTCATTATGTTCCTTTTCTAAGGGCTTGATATGATTCATCTTTTTAGTGCAGTAGGTGAACAAGAGATGAACTTCCAGTTTCTTGCAAAAATAGAGATGAAGCAATAAGCGAGTGGACAGCTAGATATAAGATGCTACAGAAGAGGAAGTTTTACAGGTAATATGTTTTAATATGTGAGGAACACATTTCCATGGATTTGATAGAAGAGAATAAAACTTTTGTAGTTGGTACATTTGTGGCCATTCCCTAGTCTTTAGGTTTATTCAATCAGTGACTGATCACAGCAGAGATACAAAAGTCTTCCCATTCAAAAACGTACAATAGCAACTGGCATTATTGCTAACATTAATAGATGGGGCCATGTTCATGAAGCAGTAGAATACAGTTGTCAGTCAGTTATTAGAGTTTTCACTACAGATATATTCACACACAGTTTGGCTATTTACCCTTTAAAAAAAAGAAGGAAAAATAAAAATAAAATAAAAGGGGGCCATTATTACATTGAATGAGCACTTGTAGTGTACTTCAAAAAATATACTTTAAAAAAATATATACATTTTTTAAAGCTTTTAATATTTAAAAGTAAGTACTTGTATATATTAAATAGATACAATCATTAAAATGCCACTTAAGTGTAAAACTAGTAGGTTTTCATCTTTCTTAAGACAATTAAATGCACTTGGTAATAATAATTTAAATTATTATTAGTAGTAGTAGTAGTATTAGTAGTATTATTATTGTTGTTATTATTAATTAGAATTTTACATTTTAAATTATTATATTTTAATAATCTTTTGATTCACTTTAAATAAGCGCACTTATTTGATGTACTAAATGAAATTTGATATATTAAATTGCAACTTCATCATTACAAATGTGTAATTAAACAATACATTTAAATACATGACATTTCAAATAAACAAACAAACATGACATTAAAGTACATTTCAGTTCAGTACATTTGGCTGTGTACTTTAACCATACTTCAAGAAAGTAATTATGAAATCACATTTAAGATTTAATTAAGTCCTATTTAAGTGGGTAAAAATACAAATAAAAATAATGTTTTTATATATATAAATAAAAACTTCTCTCCCTTTAGGAAAAGGTACCGGTGACGAGGGAGACTCAGAAGAACAACAGTGAAATGCGGGCAGATGAGATGTCATCAGGCCATATTTCAGTAAAAACTAATTGTACTGTCCTGTCAGCCATTATACTGTCGTCAGTTAAGTCATGAAGTTACCAAAAAAGTGATTAAACCTGCCTTCATACTGTGCATACAAGTAAGTATTTTTTATATGAGTCAGACTTAAGAACATGTCTCTGAAATGCTGCACAGCATCATCTCTCCCTCGTCTAACACACCCAATTCAACTCTTCAGCTCATTAGTAGAGACTTTAAAACCTGAAGTGGGTCAGAAAAAGTAAAGAGCTGTGAGAAAATGCGATGCATTTTTGATCCGTGTCATGTTCAGCAGCAGCAGCAGCTCTCAAAGCAGCCAACATAACCCAGGTAATATTATATATGTTAATCAGAAACAAAAGAAAAAAAGAGACATAATCAATAACTTTGGTAGCTTTAAGGATTCATCTATATTTCATTTAGAATTTAGTGTTTGATAACTTTATATATTTTTTTTAAATGTTCTACTTGCTAAGGGGAAACAGGTAACTAGATATGCCATGTTTTATAATTAATTTATTAGAATGTTTTAATTTCACTTAATTTAGATGTTATTATTTATCAGTCTAATAAATGTGTATAGTGATACTCTTCAGTTGTACTGTAATGTTAAATGGCTTTGTTCAATGGTTAAATATTAGAAAAAAAGATGGCAACAAATATTAAAAGTGTGTTTTTTTTTTTGTTTTTTTTTTGCCTGTTGTAACAAGGTGTCTTTGGAACTTGTTATAGTAAAAATGTTGGTGTAAAAAAAAAAAAAAAACTATGAAAAAAATCACATCACTAACAAACAGTCTCTTGGGGAAGTCATGGCCTAGTGGTTAGAGAATTTGATTCCTAACCCTATGGTTTTGGGTTCCAGTCTTGGGCTGACTATACCATGACTTAGGTGCCCTTGAGCAAGGCACCGAACCCCCAACTGCTCCCTGGGCGCCGCAGCATAAATGGCTGCTCACTGCTCCAGGTGTGTGTTCACTGCTTCTGTGTGTGTGTTCACTACTGTGATAGGTTTGGATGGGTTAAATGCAGAGCATGAATTCTGAGTATGGGTCACTATACTTGGCTGTATGTCACTTCACTTAAAAATAATCTGTCTTTATGTTGTTTCTGAAATTTTCAAGACTCAAAACCACATTTTTAATGAAGCCGAATTGTGTGAATGGAACCAGACTACACAACTTAAAGTGTCATATGTCATAAAGTGTACATATGTGCATCAGTCATGAGCTGTTTGTATACTGAAGGTTCTCTGTCTTGCACCTGAGCTGCTACAGTCAGTTTTTTTTTTTTTTTTTTTTTATCTGCACAAGCATCAAATACACTCCTTCATTACTCAGATGTTGCTGCTGTTGGTTACTGTCATCATTTTACAACATGGCACAAACTTACTGGCCTTTGCTGATTCTGCGGCCAATGAGGATTATTACGTAACATTTAAATAGTCTGGTTTAGTGTTTGCTGTAAGCTGGTTCTGCAGTGTGCTATTAGAGTTCCTTTGAAACTCTCCAGCTCCAGATGTCTAGATCTGCTACGGGATTCATGTATTCCTATTCATGTGACAACCATTTCTTACATGTTCACAGCAGCATGCTTGAGTATCTATTGGTAGAAGCAAGTCAAGTCCATACCTGCTCTGGAACACTGTGTGTGTGTGTGTAAGTATATATATATATATATATATATATATATATATATATATATATATATATATGTATATATATATATAATTGCTTGGAGATTATATATATATATATATATATATATATATATATATATATATATATATATATATATATATATATATATATATATATATATATATATATTCCATTCATTCAAGCAGTCAACCAATAATTGCAATAAAGTAAGCATGTGTTTTTTTTTTTTTTTTTTTTTTTTTTTTTTACTTTTGATATAACACAAATCATAACCTTTCAATTCCATAAATGTTAACATGAAATACAAACAACAAACATATCTCTAACACTCTTTAATGTGGCGTGAGATGAATGTATTCAGTTCTATTTTTCTATTAGTTCCAGCATGAGATAAACATGAATGAATATCAGACATAAAAGACATAAAAAACTTGAATGTCTCATGTAGGTTAATCAATCTATCAAACAGTGTTTCGAAAATCATCAAAAAAAAACTGCCTGTGAATAGACATAACAGTCATAACATTTACCTCAGAAACTAAACGCCAACAATATGTTACGGATCACTCAGGAGACAGAGGAGTAACAGATCAATCAATCACCTTTATTTATATAGTGCTTTAAACAAAATACATTGCGTCAAAGCACTGAACAACATTCATTTGGAAAACAGTGTCTCAATAATGCAAAATGATAGTTAAAGGCAGTTCATCACTGAATTCAGTTATGTCATCTCTGTTCAGTTTAAATAGTGTCTGTTTTTATTTGCAATCAAGTCAATGATATCGCTGTAGATGAAGTGATCCCAACTAAGCAAGCCAGAGGCGACAGCGGCAAGGAACCAAAACTCCATCGGTGACAGAATGGAGAAAAAAACCTTGGGAGAAACCAGGCAAAGATGAAGGTGTTTTATTTAAAGACACAAGCAGAGGAGCAGGCAGTGAGTAGTGAATGGGCGTTGGGATCCGTGCCGGGCAGGTAGTGACTTCGAGAAGTGTAGGTGAAACACACACACGCACTTTAGGGGAATCGGAATCTTCGGAGGCAATCCTTAGAGAGAAGGTAGAAGAGGAGTTAGTCCTAATAGTAAGCATACAGGAATGATCTTGTCGCGAACGTGACCGGACGATGACTGGGTGCATGTGTGTGGCTTATATGGTGCAGCGCTGATGAGTGGATGATGAAGAGCAGGTGGGGAAGACTAGTACTCAGGTGAGGGTGTGCGCTGTGATAGTGTGGAGGTGGAACCTGGTGTGTTTGTAACAGTACCCCCCTCCCCAGGGCCCGCTCCTGAGGGCCGGGGACCCCGACGATGTGGTGGGCTTCCTCTTCCCCTGGGAGCTGTTCGGTTGGGGTGAATGGAGCGGAAGGTATCCAGCAAGGCAGGATCCAAGATGTCGTATCCTTCCCAGTCCACTAGGTATTCCAGCTGCCCACCACGCCGCCGGGAGTCCAGGATGTCCTTGACCGAATAGGCTGCACCGTCATCTCGGAGGAGAGGAGGTGGGGCTTCCATCTCGCCAGGTTCTGTGGAGGGAGAAACAGAGGGATGGTGAGGTTTCAGGAGTAATACATGAAATGTGGGGTGAATCCAGTACTCAGGGGGAAGCTGGAGTTTATAGGTGACCGGATTGATCTGCTGGGTGATGGTGAACGGGCCAATGAATCTGGGACTAAGCTTGCGGCAGGGTAGACGCAGGCGGTTGTCCCGGGTAGACAGCCAGACCTTCTGACCGTGTTGGTACTGGGGGGCCTCGGACCGGCGAAGGTCGGCTGCCGTCCTGTGTCTGCGAAGCACCTGTTGTAACTGATGAGCCACGTCCCAGACCCTCTCGCTCTCCCGGAACCAATAGTCGACTGCGGGAACATCAGAGGGCTCTCCTGACCAGGGGAATAGAGGTGGCTGGTAGCTGAGTACGCACTGGAAGGGTGTGAGTCCGGTGGTGGATCGACGGAGGGAGTTCTGTGCGTCACTCGGGAGTGAAATGCTCTCCATACCCGGGAGATGAACTGGGGGCCCCGATCCAACACGATGTCCTCTGGGATGCCGAAGTACCTGAAGACATGGTGAAACATCAGTTCTGCCGTTTCCATGGCAGTGGGGAGGCCCTTCAGAGGAAGAAGACAACAAGCTTTAGAAAATCTATCCACAATTACTAGAATACATGTGTTATGGTCAGAGGGTGGAAGGTCTGTGATGAAATCCACCCCTAGTTGTGACCACGGGCAATTGGGAACGGGCAGAGGATGGAGTTTGCCAGATGGTAGATGGCGAGGACTCTTGGACATCGTGCAGCTGGTACATCCACTCACGTACCTTCTGACATCCGAGGCCATGTTGTGCCACCAGAAGCGTTCCAGTAGCAACGAGAGGGTTTCATTGACCCCCGGGTGACCAGTGCCAAGTGATGTATGGGTGGAGTGGATGAGTGGAGTGTGCCGTGTCCTGGGGATATACTGGTGTCCAGGTGGGCAACCCGGGGGGGTGTGGTTAGGAGCTTTGGCAGGGGGTAGAGTCTCAACTGACCAGGTGATAGGGGCAACTATGACCTTGTCATGGAGGATGGGTTCAGGGTTTTCTGACCTTTCATCGGGTGCATAACATCTGAATAGAGCATCGGCCTTTACGAATTTTGCCCCTGGGCGGTAGGAGATGGAGAATTGGAAGCGGGTGAAGAATAATGCCCAGAGGCCTGTCTGGGGTTGAGTCTCTTGGCTGCTCTAAGGTACTCCAGGTTCTTGTGGTCAGTGAGAACTTGAAACGGATGTTTGGCTCCCTCCAGCCAATGTCTATACTCCTCCAGGGCAAGCTTGATGGAGGATGCAGTGCAGTGGCACCACGAAGATGTTCCAGGGCCACTGGAATGAGGGGAAGTGGATATCAGAATTTCTGCGTTATCTTATTCAGGGCTCTATAAGCTATGCATGGCCGTAAACCTACATCTTTCTTGGCCACAAAGAAGCTGGATGCAGCAGGGGAAGTAGATGGGCGGATGTATCCTTGTGCCAGCGCCTCCTTGATTTGACTTTAGGGGAATCGGAATCTTCGGAGGCAATCCTTAGAGAGAAGGTAGAAGGGGAGTTAGTCCTAATAGTAAGCATACAGGAATAATCTTGTCGCGAACGTCACCGACATGTGTGTGGCTTATATGGTGCAGCGCTGATGAGTGGATGAAGAAGAGCTGGTGGTGATGACTAGTACTCAGGTGAGGGTGTGCGCTGTGATTGTGTGGAGGTGGAACCTGCCATGTTTGTAACACAATATAACTTTGTCAACATTGTTTTATTATTTTCATAAATCATTCAGTTAACAGACATTTATTTATTTATTCATTTATTTATTTTTTGTCAGTAGGTGGAATTTTCACATTGATTAACTATTTACACAATATAACAAAACTTGTCATTTTGACTTTAATATATAAATAACTGTAATTAGTTTCATTTAATTTAATGCTTGGGCCTAGAGAATAAAAATGAAATAAATAATATTAAAAAGGTACAGGTGTTGCTGAAGCTAAATGTGAAACAGTCCTTTCAGCTAGCTACCAACCTCATACATGTTTGTTTATTTATTTATTTATTTATTTATTTATTTATTTATTTATTTATTTATTTAATCTTCCTGTGATAATGCGGCATGTGCATGCAATAAAAATATAATGCAGTTCTATGACAGCAATATAACAAATGCACACAAGAAATTACAGAGACCTGCATGACATGCAGCCAATTTATTTATTTAGGCCGCAAGTTAAGAATTAATTCCCTCATTTTAATAAAATGGTCCCCCTCGGCAGGCCCCCATTTAGCCCGTGCCCCTATGTGCACACCCAGACACTATGCCCCTGATTGTCATGTTATTAACATGGTAAAACTATTTGAGAGTTGCTGTGATTGATTTTCTACATTTGTACACAAGCAAGAAAGTCATCCAGTTTTGGAAAGACATTATGGCACGTAAATGAAACAGAATTTCCATTTCAACTATTGGTATCGTGAAAATTAAAATCCAGGATTTGGTGTGTTTTGGTCTCTGTAGCACAAGTAAACAGGAGGTGATGAATGTGATAAGGAGCTCTCTGTTATTGATTTGTGCCGTCCACCTAGTTTTAGAATGCATTAGTCTTGAAGAACCTGGAGATCAGCTTGTTTTGAAGGGGTATTTATTTCACATCAAAACATTTGAGACATACATCTGCTTATGTGTCATTGATCAGTTAGTCAAAGTCTTTCTAGCCCTAGATTAATACATTCAGCTTTCCATTTATTTTAGTGACTAACACTGGCCTCTTTGCTCAGCCACACTATTTGAGTAGTGGAGACATCAAAACTGCTGGAGTTGTAGTATGTCACCCAGTTGCATCAGGACAGGAGACTGCAAAGAGACTGGAAACTTCAGCCAAATGTGTTCCTCAATATTTTATGATGGTCTGGTAGGGACATATTCCTTAAAGAAAGAGGGCTTACAAAGAAAGGAAGCTGATCAATTTTTCAAACTAAGTGAAAGTGACACTAAGTTTTGACAGACCATTCCAGTGAAAGCTTGCTACTAAGTGCCCACAACTAACTACAGAATGTTCACAAAAGTGATGCAACAAATCTTGCTAACTTTGACAAATCTACAGAATAATACTTCTTCAAAATGGGCATTTTTGTAACATGGCTTTTTTCCAGAATCTGTGCTCTCCATTTAACCCATCCAAGTGCACACACATTGGGAGCAGTGGGCAGCCAATGCTGCAGCGCCGTAGAGCATTAGGGGGTTCGGTGCCTTCCTTAAGGGTCTCACCTCAGTTGTGGAATTGAAGGTGGAGAGAGGGCTGGTAATTCACTCTCCAACACCTACAATTCCCGTTGAACCTGAGACTCGAACCTGCAACTTTCAGGTTGCAAGTCTGACTCCCTATCAATTAGGTCACAACTCTATCCTCGTTGCATTATAAGGAAACAAAAATAAAAAGGAATTGGAACATACGCCAATAATAGTCAGAATTGAATGATTCTGCTGATTCAGATTCTGAATTTTCACAGCAATTTTGGTTCTGCAACAATTAACCATCCCTTTAAAAGTCTGGGATCTTTTGAAAATATATATATATTTTTTTCAGAAATAAATATTAAGCAGAACATCGCTAAAATAAGCAGCTCAAAAGAGTCATTTCTTTAAGAGTCAGACTGCACTGGTTGTGTTTTATGTTTGTGAAGCTTCAGAAACAGCTCAATGTTACCAATGAATAGTTGTGCAGGAAACACAGTAAGAGTAATAGAACACTGTAAATGTTAAGCAGTTGTTAAGCAGTGAATCAAGGGCGTCAGAGGATACAATAAGAAGAGCTCTATTCATCAGGCTGACCATGAATAGTTTACAGAAAGACACATCTGGAAAATCCATAATGACTGTAATTAATTACCATAACTCTTGACAAATCTCTTGTATGTGGTTTCATCAAGTGTCTGATGGATGCTGTGACAATTGTGTTTATTGCTCATTGTGATTCATTGAAATAACAACAACAACAACAACAACAATAATAATAATAATAATAATAAGAAGAAGATGCTGGTTCTTAAAAAGCATTGTGCTGGTTAATAATAATGAGGTAACAACATGCAGGGTGCAGGTTCATGCCTGTGGTTGGCTAATATAAATATATATATATATTTTTTTTAAGGTGGAGGAATACTATACTTTTTTTTGGTTGTTAACAAACAATGTATTTTAGGAATGCTTAAAAAATACACAAACTTAAATACTATTTTCGGAATTTTAATTACTTCTGTTTAATTTAAATTTAACTTCTCAGTGTTACCAGGATTTTTGCAGAAAATGAAAACAAATGAACACAGAAAACATATCCTTTTTCAAAGTTCTGACTCAAACCCGAGTGCCAACCTCCCGCTCTCGTGAGGCCAATAAGGAAGTGACTAAAACTGCAATTAATCGACTGGCCACTTGAGGCTGGCTGCAAAAGGGAGTCAATCCCATAGAGGGCGACGGCCCGCTCTACACACTTTAGGCTCCAAAAACACACTTCAGGAGTCTACGGGTGACGTGACGGACACTACGTCCATGTTTTGATACAGTCTATGCTCAAACCTCAGGGGAAATGACCACAAACGACATTTCCATCTACAAACTTTCAGCTGTACAAAACGTAATGTTCACACAGCACAGCACAGCAGCTGATGCCCTTTAGCTGTGAGCTTATGAATAGGGAAATCTAGCATTCATGCAGATCATGGCACAGTCAGGAAATGTGAGTTATTGTGCAGTTATTGTGCATGTGTGTGTGTGGAAAAGTGTTATAAAAGTGGTAAACAGCTGACAATACTAAAAACAGAAATACATAAAAGCATAGAATGGGAGAGGAAATAGATGAAAAATAATAAATATGGGAGCAGGTGCCGATATATAATATATATATTTTTTAATTGTTTTCAATTTTTCAAGAGAACAATAAAAATGTACAATAATATGGAAGTCGGTTTAAACATCCATTAACTCTCTAATATCAAATGGTTTTATTTTGGTTTTATTTGAACAATACCTGAAACTTGGTATTATGAACACTTCCTGTGTCTGTTTGCCTCTTTAAAAAAGAATCACTGTATGCATTTCCCAATTGTAAGTTGTTTTTGACAAAGGTGTCTGCTAAATGACTAAATTTAAATGTAAATGGTATGTTTTAACTACATTTAAAAATAATCCAGGAATCCCACAATACACTGAGCCATCATCAATGCAAAAATCAATCAATCGACCAATCAATATGACACAAAAATATTTTTGAAAGAAAGTTAGTGCTATATTTTAAATTAATTGATTTAAAAGTTGATGAAACCAAACAATGTATATTCTCAAACCAATATCTATGTAGTTCATGTATTGTAGTGTTGTTTAACTTTGAGAAAGATGCAACATGACTACTGCAGTTATATCTAACAATGAGTACACTTTGACTGGACTACTGTATGTTTTACAAGAAAATACAATTTCAATCTTTCTTTCATGTTTCATGTACAATGTCATGTTTAAATCATGGTCAATATGGAAGGTGTTTTTTTATTTATTCATTTTTTTTTTTTTTTTTTCAGTGTACTATGACTACCACCTGTATTTCCCCAAGCTGTGCAGTCACCAGGTATATTTAAAGTTTCTGGCAACAAGCTTCTCTCTCTCCTCTGACATATAATAAACATCCTTGTCAGCATGTAGAACTGCACATGAATCTTGTGTGGTTGGTCTTTAGAAAGCTCTTTGACAAATAACTTATACTGTGTCTTCGGGCTGAGAAATGTTTCCATAAGATACATACATAATTTTCGTTTTGGTCATTAGGAAGAAATGCTTACAATCTAAAACATCAGTGGGTTCCAGAGATCTTTAAGAGATGCAAATTTGTCGGCATTTCATTCCAAGATGTAGGTCCCTGTTGCTTCTCTCCCTTTAGCTAAAGGGATGTAAAAATACATTTAAAAGCCCAGAGGCTGCATCTAAGGCTTTCCAAAAGGTTCACAAAAAAGATTTACTTGTGCTTTAATTCTGAAGAATCCAGACCCTTCATTACCATATGTTGAACAGAAAAAGGGCTATGAGTCAAGCATTGAAAGAATGTAATCTCAAAATTCTGAAAATCCAGTTAAAGCCTCTAGCTTTTTATTGAGGAACACTAACTCTTTCCTTGAAAGAATTATGAACTGTTATTCATTAATGTGGATTTCAAGATATGGACGCACAATGCCAATTTCTAAGATTGATAGAAAACAGCATGACATCAAGTTTCTTAAATGAAGGAACACTTTACCCAAAAATTAACATTCGGCCAGCCTTTACTCTTCATGTGTATAAATGACTGTCGGAAGTGTATTCAACAAAATTTAATTGAATGAGGGCCAGGGATGTCAAGATTTAAAGTGGCCCACCTTAGTACTTCCTTTAAGGGGAAGTCGTGGCCTAGTGGTTAGAGATTATGACTCCTAACCCTAGGGTTGTGGGTTTGAGTCTCGGCCTGGCAATACTATGTGTGGTCACTGATGTGTGTGTGTGCACTTTGGATGGGTTAAATGCAGAGCATGAATTCTGAGTATGGGTCACCATACTTGTCATGTCACTTTCACTACTTCATTTCAGAAGTACTAAATTTTCACTGGCTCACTTAGTGACTTTCTCACAATGGTTGACAAAATTATCTCAAATGATATACATTATAAGTATGGCATAAAAGACTCAAGTGGGCAAAAAAGAAAAAAAAAAGAAAAAGGAAATGTCAATTTACCTAAGTTGTTTGCCCGTATTTCTTTCCACTAAATCAGGATACATATGGACACATGCTGCCTCCTGGCATATATTTATCATTCATAGCCATAGTAAACATATTCTGTAAAATTGAATTTCATCCAGTATTTCTTTGTGCAAACTATACATCACTGTTCCCTTAATCCAATAAGTATTAACATTTTTACACAAACTAACCTTACAGTAGACACACTGCTTTGTATAAACCGATTTACCAACAAAATCCTTAAGAAATATGCTGCTCCTAAGTGCTGCATTAAAATAATGAGGGTGGCTAAGGCATTTTGGAGTGAGACTTGACCTACTACAGATAAATGAAAATCCATTTCATAATAGAATAATGAGTATATGTCATGATCATCTCTGAATCTGTCTAAGGGCAAAACCATGCTCAAATGTATCTTGAAATATACTGTATCTCTGGGGTTGTTTTCTATTTATTTATTTTATTTTATTTTGTTTTGTCCTGTAGCGCACCGTTATTGGTTAACTATTTGTCGCTGTTATTTTAGTTCAAAGAATGATTAAAAAAAAGACACCGTCAGACACTGTTGTATGTTAATTTAAAAGTCAGAGTTGCATTAAAGCTGCACTTATGATTGTGTTTTAAATGAAATGGCAATAAATCACACTTTTGACCAAATGTCTGAGTTTGTATTTCGTAAATTAATGAAAGCCTTCCAAAAGTAACCAAGCACTTTAAAATCTTGAATTATTTTCAACCAATTTTTTATCTTTTATTTTTTACTATTATCATTTTTATTAATATTATTATTACACTAGCCTTAACTTGAATTAGTCTTTTGATTTGAACAGTGAAGTAATTGAAACGCTACAGGCTCTTAAATGTTTTTTTTTTTTTTTTTTTTTTTTTTTTTTTTTTCAGAAGATAAAACTTCTACATGTTTAAATTGCATTCAGAGTAATTTTAACGAAGACACAACTCAAATGATGCATCCAAATCTACTAATTAAACTTCATTAGTTATGCTCAATTGACCAGGTTGAGTTTTGACCACCTGATATCATTTTACACTCAGCTTCCATGAAACTCATAACACAATGCAGGTTCCCATGAGAGAGCTTCAGTCATGCTCTCTAAAGCTCAAAGCTACTTTGCCATTCCAGTGTTTAATTTGCCTTTTCAGTATGCCAGTCAGTGGGTGGCTGAGCCTTAGAAAGGAAAGCAAATTCACTGCTTCCTGTGAAGTTTCCCAATACCCATTACAAATTCTGATTCATGCTCGCTAATTAACTGATTTAGACTTCACGTGTTCATGTGATCTATGAGAGGAGTGTAAAAAGGGATAGATGGGATAGAAGGGATTTTCCTTAATGAAGGCACTCAGGGGTGCGGCTTGAATCGAACTCAAAGTTCTCCCCATGCAACAAACAAAATTAGTGTGTTGAAGGGGTTCAGTGAGATTTATCAGAAGGTGTAATGTAGGTTTATAATGTTCCTGTAGAGCATGGTTCTAGCAATCCCAAGATCATGGGGTTGATTCCCAGACAATGTGTAATAAAATGTATAAATGGTAAATGTAGTGTAATTCATCACATTACTATGGGCACATTCCATTAATGTCTGACAACCAAGCCTGAGTCCTACAGGCAGCACAGTATCTTCCACTGGCTCAGCACAGAGGTCAACTTTAGCTCAATCACAGCAGGAGTTGAAGTCCATCTTCTCATACTTTGATGTTATAGGGCACACAGTAATCTGTGCTTGATCTAATGATTTGAGATCTTCAAAGATATCCAAGCAGTTGTCAGTTTTATTTAAAATCCAGATAAGTATAATAAGGAGCAAGGCAAATAATGTTCGCGGTACAGTAAATAAATAAATAAATAAATAAATAAAAACATGTGGCACTGTTTCAAAAATGGTCGCACAATCTGGTTCATCTGACATGAGTGTGATCAATATTTAAAATTTAATGGCTGCAGCCCCTGATGAAAAAGTATGAAACTGAAACACCACAGTTTCACTTTGGCAAATAAAATCTTATTTTTCATTATTTAGTTAGCCTCACTGTATGATTTATTGCTAGTAATTAATCTGAAAAATCATGAACTTTCTTTATTGGTGCTCAGTGTTCCGCCAAACAGAATTGGATAAATTGCCCTAATATTTTGGATGATAAGCAAATGAATACGTTTTCATTTATTTGCTATTAAATGTAAAAGACTCACACATGCTCCATTCCTCTTATGAGCACTTTCTTGTCACTTTCTGTACAAGGAGTTTGGTTGCTTATGGGACTGACCAAACAGTAGGAAGAACACAATTCTCATTACACCCACGTATTGTGTACATAATCAAACTGAACAGCTAGTTGTAAATGCAGTGACACCACTCTCTTTAGAGCACTGACAGCTAATCTGAGATATGGGGCTAGAAAATCACAGAAACAGAAGTATGTGTCTTGAATTTGTAGTATAGATGCTTCTATCAGCCCTGTGGTTTAGGAGTTGACCATCTATATATTACCATTGAAATTCGTAAGCAGTTAGAAATATAGCACATAGCAAGTTCTTTTTTGAAGGGCTGGGTGATAAATAATATGATATGAATGTTTTTTTTTTTTTTTTTGAAGGGAACACTATATCAGTTAAATGTAGATTAAAGGCAATGAAATACAGATAATTGCAGTCTGGACGCCAAATGTATCATTCCAGTGACCATTTTGAGAATACGAAAAAGCGGTCCAATGTTAAACAGTGCACACGTTTTTGTAGCGCTATTGGGGCTGTAACAAAACAATGGTCAATGATGTTCCCTGTTGATGCTACACCTGTACTTCATCTTGCTAGACACATATGGGAAAAAGCCATTTTTCTCCTGAACTGAAGCTTTTTTTTTAATATTATTACAATATCTCAGACACTTTGATCTTCTGAGACATACAATAAACACAGTGCATTAACATACAGACATCTGTTCCCACATCTCACTGACAGTAAATGCAGGGAATACCTCTCTCACATATGCACTGGTTCCTTCTCATCCCCTTCCTTCCCCTCACCCATCCACCCTTCACTTGGTTCACTCAGAATGGTCAATAGTATTATTGTTGTACACGAATGCAAATATGCAGATGGGACAAATGTGCACTGGGTAATTGTAAAAGAAACAGTTGTTCCTACTTCAGAATCTATCATCATTGTCATCAATGCAAGTTTTTTGGCTTGCACCCTGTGCCTGTTAAATTTCCTGTACACGTTTTCAGTCTAATTTTTGCCCTCACTCATGTTCGTGAACTTTAACCAAAAACCAGAGTGCAAAAAAGCAGAACAAATTAGCTCAATGCTTGTGAACGGAACTCTTTACGTCCAGCTAGCACTGTCAGTGATGCCAGTTCCAGAAAAAGGAAACTGACACGAAGGAAACAACACCATCATATTCCTATGCATTTTAAAATGTTTAAAAGTGGAGAGAGTGCTTCACACTTGAAGTGGCTGGCTGAGTATAATGGCATATGACAGGCTTCGGCAGCTGCCTGATTCTTATGTGTAGCTGAAGACACTGTAAGCAAATTAGCTTTAATGCAATCTAAATTATTTGCCCCTCTTCTTTCTTTCTTTCTTTCTTTCTTTCTTTCTTTCTTTCTTTCTTTCTTTCTTTCTTTCTTTCTTTCTTTCTTTCTTTCTTTCTTTCTCTACATAGATATCAGATCATAATAACCTCATAGGGGCTTCCTTTCATCTATACTAGAGTTTTGGCCTTTGAAAGAGAAACTTTGCGTGTTTGACATAAGAAGCCTTATCATCTAATCTATTCCACTCTTTTATCATTTGTTTTAGAATTTATGCATTTATAATACAGCAAGTGTGATTAAGCCTCCGCAGATGAATCAGAACATGGAAGGACACCTAGTATTTGAATCAACTAAAGATGTTGCATCTATGCAACAACCCTCTTGGATTCTGACTACCTATAAATGCCCAACTTCAAAAGTTGTGAAGTTGGCATTCATGTAAAATTGGCATTCAAGTCCTGCCACTGGATCAGTAGTTTGCTACTTCAACACAATCCTAAAGTTCCCTCACATCCACCATGGTCAGTGAGCGAGCAGCACCTGGTGGTTCTATCACAAGGCACAAAATTGCTTCCCAGAATATTCACTCTCTCTGTACCACTGTGGTGTAAAGAGCTTCTTTCATCCACTCAGACCATCAAATAAATAAATAAACAAATAAACAAACATACAAACAAATAAATAAATAAATAATAATAAATTATTATTATTATTATTTTTATTTTTTATTTCACTTCAAGCATTGTAGCAAGGATGGTTTGATCTGTGCTTACACCCTAAAAACGTAAACTATAATTGGAATTGGAATATTTATTTATTTATTTATTTATTTATTTATTTATTATTTATTTATTTATTTCTATTAATTTTTTACACATAAATATTTAGTAAATTTTAGAGCTGTTAATTCAAAGAAATAAAACCTTTATATTAAATAAATGCACATTGTATAAATGTATAAATGTACATGAGCGTAATATCAGCTGTGGTCATTTTGATTAGTGCAGCATGAAAAGGGCTTTCTTGGAGCATTCCAGTCCTTGGTAGTGCAGCTGAAGCAAACAATCAGCTATGGGTGCAAGCCACTGTCAAAAGATCTTGGGATAAAGTTGTAGACAGGCACAAGTCAGGAGATGAAAAAAAAAAAAAAGAAAAATGGCAGAAATAAATCAAAAGGCTTGAGCAATGCTTGAAACATAAGTTATTTGGTACAACACTGATTCTCCTTGGATCAGGAGGTCTTTCCAAACTGCATAAAAGAGCCAGGAAGAAACTGGTCGGGGAGGCAACAAAAAGGGCTACAGCAACTCTGAAGCAGTTAAAAATTAACTTTAAAGGCACTTGGGCCGAGGGAAAAGTAATTTTTTGGCCCAGATCTGGGCCATAACATGTTACAGTGCTCACTTTCAGTTTTATAAATAAAAATGTATTAACTGAATTGATGGTGATGCGGTGCATTTGTTAATGAGTGTGTCATAAAGCATCCAGAATATTAACGTTACAGAGGTGATGTTAAGCAGCTGTGATAACGTTAAATCTGAAGTGCGGTGAAATTGTGCTTAGAGAGCTTTATGTCTGCAACCAGAGCTGGCAGAGTAAGGGGCCGTTCACATATCGCGTCTTTTGCGATGACAGACGCCTCAGCAGCGCTTCTGCCCGAGCACTTTGGAAAGAAGGATAAAGCGGCGCGCCTAGTGTTTCCCATGCATTTTTTGGCGTGATATGTGAATGGCCCCTAATTGTAAAGAAAAGATCACACCATTACAACTTAAAAAAAAGAGAGATATTATTTGACTAGGTGAAGATCTGACATTGCACAGTTCTTCAAGGATAACACACCTTTTCTGCCAAATGAGGTAGGTTTAGACATTTTATTGGCTTATGTCGAACACACACACACACACAGACACGATAAGTTAATTATGTAAAGTTACTGGCACGCTGTCTATGAACGCACACAAGTCATGCAAGCACAGAGAACGCCACTTCAGACAGCGGCATCAGTTCATCAGTTCAGTTCAGTGAATTTCGCAACTTATAAAGTGTTAAAATGTTTTTAATTTGCACATTAAAACCAGTGTAGAAAATGGCAAAAAAACAAAAAACAAAACAATAAAACTTGTAACAAAATGTTTGACATACTTATGGTAAAATATAAATTATGTAAATACATGACTACATCTAAATATATGACTACATTACCATTTTATTGTATTGCATTGCCATTTTGTATATTTCAAATTGAATTTTGCTACCCATATGCTTCTATATTTCATGTTGAATTTTGCTACCCATATGCTTCTATATTTCTTTACCACTAGTGATGTTCAACACTGACAAAAGAATTTGTCATCGAGTCATTTATTCAGTTGACTGTTATTTAAGTCGTTTGTGTAGGAAATATTTAATCAATGTTTGGAGTGATTTTCTAGATTTACAATTTGTTTTTGTTTTTTTTAAATAATTTCTTATGTTTATTGTTTTTGGTGATTGCAGATTGCTGTCATTCAAGAAGTTTTAATTTCCTCCCCCATTGTGGCTGAACTGCACATTCTCTTCATTTTATTTTAAACATAAAACATCTGGAGGAGAATGGCACTAATGCTGGAATTCATACAACTGTAAGGAACATATGTAATGAAACTGTGTATAATGCATTTTGTCATGTTGCTGTTTATTTAAAAATAATTAAAGGGTTAGTTCACTCAAAAAACGAGATTAATATATTTTTTGATGGAATCTGAGAGCTTTCTGACCCTCCATAGACAGCAAGGGCCCTGCCAAAATCAAAGCACAGAAACGTAGTATAAGGATATTGTTAAAA
>NC_068387.1:7171012-7206012 GCF_023724105.1 Carassius gibelio
TATTTCAGTGGGCAAAATTCAGTAGGAAAGATGTTTTACATGTTTGAAAAATGAAATTAGAGTTTGAGGAGATCACAGACAAGAGAAAGTGAGGAAATAAAAGTCAAGCTCTGTGTAAAATAGAGTGAGAAAAGGACTAGGTTTTTAAAGTGCTTTTGCTCCACAGAGCTCTCAATACGTAATGCACCACACAGGATATTGTAATTCGTCCTGAGGTTAGAATGGAAGAGCTTTCCCATCACACTCATGCATAAATAAAATACATTGTTTTATGTTTAGACAGAGCTAGCATAAGACAAGTCTCAAGAAGGAATCCTCAGCAAACTTATAGCTAGCTTTGAAGTTTGTTTAGTGGTCTCTTGACAAGATGAGAGTAGAAACATGGAAGGAAAACAAAGAAATGAAAGGGGGGGAAATCATGAAGAAATATTGTCTTCAGGTGTGTAATTTATTGAATTTACCTAGATGTGTGATCCTTGCTTAGACATTCTTTAAAATTAATATCAAAGCCATGGTCCTATGGGAGATGACCGGTGAGGCTCTATAGTGTGAGAAGAGGCCTTTTCTGTTTATTAAAATACCTCACTACAAAGGTGCAATTATCAGGCTTTTATTCTGAGTAAAAAGCATGGTGAAATTGACAATTCAAACATTTTCAAGTGTTGGATAAATGTTGAAAAGATTAAATGCATCTGAATTGTGTAAAAAGCTCACTGCTGAGACAATATCAGAGTAATTGCTCTATCTTATGTTATATTAACAAAACAGTCCTGTGTTTTCAGCAAGCAGGCACCAAATATTAATGAATATGGATGATTTTTCTATGGAACCAAGCTTTTTAAAATATTTAATGTCAAACATTTGTCTTATGGATGGAACTTCTACATAAGCTTTTATAATGGCACATTTAAGCATTACCGTTACATTTACAGCCACTGATCCCCATACATTAATTTGTCCATGCATCCATCAACCAATCAATCATATGGAAGTCAAAAGAGACCAGCAACTAACCCACATTCTTGAAATATCAAATTTGTTCAACAGAAGAATGAAACTCACACAGGTTTGGCAAAACCGCATTTTCATTATCCTTTTTAAGTGTCTTACTAGTAATCAGCATTGTGCTATAGATCCTGTCAATACAATTTAGCCCTTATTGATCATCCTGTTAATCTCGACTTCTATAAGGGGTATATATGTGTAACAAGTTGACTGCAATTCACTTTCAATACAAAGCATTAACCCCTGTATATGGTGTTCATGTCCGTGGGAACTTTTTTTATATAAATATATATTTTTTTTTTTCTAACTTAGACTCATTTGCCTTGGCTCATTTTCTGTGAAGAACATATATGAGAACACATTTTTAATGACCACTCAATGTACACAACCCCCCCAGCCCATTTTTGAATGTATTGAATTAGAAATCCAAAACTGCAGCGGGTACACCAGACCCATGAACTGTCTGAGTAACAAAAATATGAACACCACACAAGGGTTAACTAGTTATTGGTTATTATTTTTTTTTTTTTTCTTTCATTTATTTAGTTATAAAGCACCTTAGGGCTGTATGTTACAATAGAGAGCCAAACGAACAGCTAAATATAAAACATCCATTTACTCATATACTAAAATGGCAGAGAGTACAACAATTATTTTAAATGGTCCTTAAAAACATTAAGGGTCAAGGAAGATCTAACATCCAGTGGGAGATTGTTCCACCGTCTTGGGCAAGTTATAGAAAAAGCACGATCACCCTTCAGTTTGAAACGCGCTTTGGGAATTGTTAGAAGAAACTTGTTTGAGGATCTTAATATTAGGCCAGGACTGTAGGGCTTTATAAGCTCAGCAAAGTATTATGACGCCATTCCGTGGAGTGCTTTAAAAATATGTGTCTTATTCAGTATCCTAAATTGTACCAGTAGCCATCCCAAAGAAGCTAACAAGGGAGTAACATGATCCATTTTCCCAGCATTCATTACAATCCTTGCAGCAGCACTTTGCACATATAGCATGGACAACTTTTTCTAGGTCACTGACTGACAAAATTGGTTTCAATTTGGCTATTGTCTTTTAACGGAAGAAGCATTTATGAACCACCATCTGTATCTGTTGATCAAATATAAGATATGAATCAAAGAGGACTCCAAATATTTTATGTGATCCTGCAGGTACCCCTATCATGGGCCTAAATTATCGTTTACCATCTGGCTACAAGCTGTGTGGTCAAAGACAATAATTTCAGTTTTATTTTCATTCAGTTGAACAAGGTTTTCAGCCATCTGCATCTTTACTTCCTCCAGGCAGTTTAGAAGTATGACATTGGGATCCTTACTACTGGTCTCAGTGGCAATATATAAATTAAGAGTTTGGTTCCAAAACATGATCAACACCTTTTTATAATTTTTTATTGAGTGTCCTCCAAAACTGGTATTGTATCTGGTTGGTGTTGAAAAGTAATTTTTTTGAGTTATTACAACATGTTTTCTCACTTTTTTGCAGAATGCGATGTATCCTCTCAACCAATCACAGCGTACCATTCCAAGCACTCTAGACAGTAATGGGGCACTTTGAATACACCCGGCATTCTAGTTTTCCTCATCTACTTTGTACTTTGTGATAAACAAACAAGGGCTGCATGATAAATCACATGTGATCGTTATATGCGCATCTCGTCAGTAAAGCTGCTTCTGTGATTAATAGTAGGCCTACTGGTAAATCTCCATCACATGCTTTCTGATGGAAATAATTCAGATGCATTTAGTACACAGAGCCATAGAACACTGACCAGCTACACAATATCACATTCATTAGATGAATCGCATTCGATTATGAGTGCAATATTGTGTAGCTTGTCAGTGTTAGTTGTTTTCATTAATGTAATTTATGTTTTTGTTAATACAGCACATGAATTGTTAATCAACTAAATGAATGTTACATGGCAAAGATGAATGCACTTTTGGAAGTTGAATATAAGGGAAATGTCATTTTGGAATTTCTGTGGTCTAAAGTGATATTGTTGTTCATGTTCTTGTTCATGATGAAATTATATTTTATTGCTGTAATTAATTTATAGCATTAACAAGATTAATGTATTTTTAGTCCAGTGCCTGTATATAAGATTAGTATTGACCAAGTTCAGAGGCTGTCTGTCATATGTGGATCAACTTACTATGCAGTGTAATTTCATCAGTTTCAATATGAAAAATAACTTGCAAATTGACGTAATGGATTTATTGCATTTTGAATAAATAAATGAATAAATAAACTAAAATTTATAATAAATCTTTGAAAATCAAAACCTGGATTTTCATTGTTAATGTTATTATAACCTAAAGGTGCTATATGAAAGTTTGAAACAGAAAATAGTGGTTTTCATCTTGCCTCTTTCTTGGTAAAGAAAACACATTTTACTCAAATTAATCAGTCTGGACCCATTGATTATATATATAATCAGGTTTTATACTCGGACACAGCAGTCTATTGATAATACCAAAAAAAAAAAAAAAAAACATATGTGATGGGTTATTAGCATCATATGGGACAAATAATTGCTTTGTAATATTTTACAGGTTTTTGGTATTTTGTCAGTCTACCCCTTAATATTTGCAAGGAAACTTGCAACATGTTTTTCTCCACAGTTTTTTTCTGCTTTTCTACATTCCTGTCTAAGTCTAAGTCTGTTAATTTATCCAAGGTTGTGTTTTGGCTCTTCTATCCTTCATTTTGTATGGAGCAATGGCATCCATGATATTCATTCAAACATAATTAAACAGAATGTTTTTGGTTACTGAAACAAAATGATAATTTATAAGATATTCACAATGAAAATACACCATGCATTACAGTTAAAAATGTGGAATAATGACTAAACTGAGAATGTGTGCACTGGATTAGGTCATTTGTAACTTATTCCTCGTTTGAGAAATTAGAAGTTACAACTGACTAATGTTGCAACCATCTCCAGTTTCCCCCTACATGCATACATACATACACACATGCCAATCACCAAACTTTTGAACAACAATGATTTTCAAATAGGTTCTCAAATGAAATTCTATCACACCTGGAGAAAGATATCCATTAACATTCTCACACATCTCAACAATAGTTCCAGAAGACAGAGAAAATATCAAATCTCTTCAGGCACAGGAAGTCTCCAAAACATAGTTAGGTAACATCTACCAACGGTTAGCAACCCACCATACATTGATACACACAACAAGTAAGGGCCAATGAAAATGACTGTATATTTTATTTAGCTGTTCATTTCAGATTTGAAATAACTCACACCTGTCCACCGTATTCTTCTACATAGTCAACCAGCATGTTTTATTTAGTCATGAGCTCAACGGGAAGCCAAACACTCATTCTGTTTCATTCGTTAATTGTACCTTTCATAACAGCACTTGTTTCAATTATCACTATCAATGGTTTCAAAATAGCATATACACTCTCCTTATTTTCTGGAAAATCAAGGTATGAATGGTGGTGTGATTTCTTCTGTTATCCTTTAATCCAAATACATTCTGCCTTTTGTTATGTATCACATATCATGCTGTGCAGAGTTTCGTATTGTAATGTACTGCCACATAATTTGCATGGATTTTTTATTATGTTAGATGTTCACCACCCCATTTGTCTGTGTGCTGCTTTTGTCTCTGCATCCAAATTCTAATCCGGGCCACAGTAATGCACAATAATACAATCGATGTTTGTGCTCCATTAACTGTTATTAACACCTGTATAAATGCTTAACATGCATAAAGCAAGCATTTGTTTGTGTGTGAGGTGATGTGCATGTGGTTTTAAATGAAACTGTTGTGGTGCTTTGAAAGGTTTGTCAGTACCCTAAATGAAGCAGCTTGTGCCGCAGTGTTTAGCAAAACACACACACCACAAACCAATCACGGTTTTCTCTCCGGGGTTTGGTCAAACTCCCCTTTCACTGGTTGATCTAAATGACAAGATGAAATGCATCAATTTCCTGCAGGAATTGAAAAAGCAGCATTAAATCTTTTCATGCATTCTTCAATCCCGCCTCCTTCTAAAAGGTTTTAAACGCTCTGTGTTTTGGAAATATCAAGGAATATATATATATATATATATATATATATATATATATATATATATATATATATATATATATATATATATATATATATATATATATATATATATATATATATATATATATTTATTAACAATTATAATCCTGATTGGGGCACATTCAAATCTCAGGACATTACACACATAAAAAGGTGTACTATTATGTTTATTTTTGGAAAACATTATTATTATTATTATTATTATTATTATTATTATTATTATTATTATTATTATTTAACTGCATTTGGTTACTGTGTTAAGTTTAAAAATACTTTAAAACATGTCAAGAACCCTACATTATGTTCCATTCTGTTGACGCTGATGCATCTAGCTCTTTTTGAATTCAATATGTTTGTCATTGGCTTTTCACTCATTGTGTGCTGACTGTTCTTGTTAAATATGGTTTGACAAGGTACATTTGTTATATGGGGTGATACTTTTTGCTTAAACCCTTACCAGTCAGCCCCATTTTTTGGCATGGAGACAGAAATGACATACCCAAAATAAAATAAAAAAAGTTTCTGCTCATAATTCTTTCTGACTAGATAGATAATCAACATTTGTTCACAAAGCTGACACTTTTTAAAAAGTTTAATGTTCAGGAATCATTACTACTGTGATTGGAACATTCCTTATTACATAATTTACTGTAGAGGCAGGTCAGGTTTTTTTTTTTTTACATAATTCACTGCACAAAATGTATTTTCAATGGATTGAATTTTATACTTGATTTCTATTTATAAATTCAAATTAACAAAAAATAAGGCCTGATTTTCTGTTGAATGTGTAGCCTATTTGGTTTTAATTGGCAATTTAATATATATATATATATATATATATATATATATATATATATATATATATATATATATATATATATATATATATATATATATATATATATATATATACATACATATATATATATATATATATATATATATATATATATATATATATATATATATATATATATATATATATATATATATATATAATTGCATTAACAGTGAGATATTTATATTGGAGAAATGGAAGTGTCATATTCAGGCAGGATCAGCCAAATATGTGTCCCCAGGATTTGGACAAAGGATGGATCCTTTGCCAATGAATTTTTCTATACAACAATTCACTAGTAATTTTAACTCACTCCCCTTCAATAATAATAATAAATATACCTTGTAAACTTTTACCTTCTCTCTGAGTCTTTCGGTTAGAGTTAATATTTAGATTCATTTTGTCTGATAAATTGAAATAATATCTAAGCCTTGTTTTTATCTAAGTCCCATTTGCCCCTGAAATTGCACCCCTTTTGGCACTACTGGTTTTTGACCATCTAAGATCAGCATTTTTGTAAGTTGTTCATGTACAGTGTCTTGTGTGCTCAGGGTCATAGATATATTTTCTTAATATATAATTAGAAAAGGAAATATAATTGTGGTGTATGAATCACCTACTAGTAAACTATTCTACATGCGGGCAGAGTCAGAATATTTTAATGTTTACCTTAATTCACTGTTTAAATTAAATGCTTCAGTGTGAAAAATAGGATATAAACGAAAGTGAAGAGCATTACGAGTATATTATTAGATAATTCACATCCCAAAGCATTTTGCAGTTGAGAATTATGTAAACAACTAAGGTTGTGTGGTCCTGACAGTAGTGTATCCGATTTGGTCTGCATACTGTTGAAACTGGTCTGCAGCATGTTATCAAAATGGCTGCGAGAGTCAAACTCACAGTGTGCTATCCAGTGATTCATGTAGTGCTGTACAGTGGAACACAAATAATTGGTCCACGTTACATGGTTCACTTGTGTAGTTGAGTTTGACAGTTTGGCTTCCCATATTTAGGTGCAGAATGAGAAATGATGACAAAATAGTTTAAGCAGAAAATTAAAATGTATGTTGTTAAATTAGTCTCCTGAAAAATAAATGAGCAAATTAATACATAATATTAAGTAGTTTGTTTTTCATCCTCGATAACAGAAACAAAAAAAAAGTTTATAATAATATATAAAATGTTGTATTTATCAAATACACAGTAAAAAAAGTAATTGTGCTATATTTTTTTTTACAATTAATTTATTATAATATTTAAAGGGGGGGTGAAATGCTCGTTTTCACTCAATATCCTGTTAATCTTGAGTACCTATAGATTAGTACTGCATCCTTCATAACTCCAAAAAGTCTTTAGTTTTATTATATTCATAAGAGAAAGATAGTCTGTACCGATTTTTCCCAGAAAAACACGACCTTCTGGAGGCGTGACGTGTGGGCGGAGCTAAAGAATCACGAGCGCCAGTAGGCTTTTGCATTGAGAGCGTTTGGAAGCTGTGACATTACCGTGAGGATAAAAAAAGATCCAAAACAAACCATGGCTTACTGTCAGATTCAGCGTATATTTATGATCCAAAATCAGATACAGAGGCTAAAATTGAACAAGAGCAGCATCATCAACGACGTCTCTATGTGGTATGTATTGAAACTGTATATATTTGCTTAGCGGTTTTGGAAAATGACTAAGTTCCACTTAATGTTGTCTTTTTTTTTTTTTTTTTTAAGCTGTACATGTGGAAAGTGCAGTTTGATGACAACATCACATGTTGTTTACTTGATGTGCTTACGCGTCGATAGCTAAGTTAACAACACAGAGATATTTGAAGCAGTTTTCTCACCGCCTGCGGTTCCAACACACGATCGTGACCCTTTTTCGTTGGGATTGCATTATCCTTAAGAAATAAACGATGTGCAAATCCGGCGTCAAACTGGGCCTTGTTTGTAAAACAAGCATTTTCGAAATGCAGGGAACAAACAAAAACACTTGCACAACTCCGTTGATGCTCTGTAAAAATAAACTCCATCCACTGGTCCCTTAATGCTGTTTTTTCTTTGGTAATCTGTGCAGGGTTGTCTTGCCCTGGCAACCAAAAACACACTCCTTTTGTGACATTTCGCGACACTCTCGCTCTGATCAGTGAATGTCTCTGCTCTGCTATACGGGAGCGCGCGCTCTTCCGGCAGACGTGCCCTTAGGACCCATATAAGGAAATTCCGCTCTAACGTCACACAGAGCCATACTCGAAAAAAAAAAAAAAAAAAAAAAAAAACTTTCTGAAACTTGTGACAAACCGGAAGGAGTATTTCTGTCCTTCAAACATACAACTTAATTTTTGAAACTTTGTCCATGTTTAGCATGGGAATCCAACTCTTTAACAGTGTAAAAAACTCAGTATGCATGAAATAGCATTTCACCCCCCCCCCCCCCCCCTCCTTAATATAATATATTTATTTAACTGCAAATTATTCCTGTGATGCATCGAGAAGCATTTTCAATCGAGTTCTCATATGTTTGGACTGTGCATCCATTTTACATGAAAAATTCCTAATGACCACTGAGTAATTATAAAAACCAGATATCATCTCAGAGTTCTTTAATGCCTAAAACAATATCCAGCTTCTAGCAGTTTAAAGAGATATGAGGCAGTTATATATACCATAATTCTGTCTGAAAACAAAATTAGAAATATGAGAAGAAAGGAATAAAATTATGGCATGTTTAAAGTTTTTATTGCCCTACCCTCACATTGTCTGCTGCACTTGCTACAATCAGATAGTTCTGAATAGGCCTAACAGCACTTCCCAAAGCAATTATCTTAAGCAATTCTCCAGTAAAAAGTTTTATTATTCCAAATCTCTATTCAATGTGTAAACAATCCCACTTCTTGTTTTTTTTTTTTTTTTTAACTGATTGGAAATTGTGAATAAGTAAACAACATTTTAAAATGAACTCAGGTTCTTTTTTTACTGTATCTTCCCCCGTTTTACATTTCTTTCAGTCTCAAAGGAAGCAATCACTGCTAAGTGACTCGGGGATTGTGTGGCAAGGACAGAATTGGGACAAGCACAGCAAATAACAAACTGCAAACACCTGCACCGGCACAATGCGCCTCTCTCGCTACTCCCGAGCGCCTGAAATGTTTCAGCATGCACCTGATGGCACATGCTGTGAAGTGTCCATTCTCCAAATCCAACATCTTGTACGTCCCTCTGTTGACGCACCTTTTAGCGGCTGCTATACATCAGCATAGGTGCTGCGATAGCTGTAGCAGCGTTGATGCTGAGGGGAGGTGCATTTGCATATGAAACGGCAGGATGCAGATGATCACTTCTGGGAGCCCAGACCGCGCTGCCAAAGGGGAGCAAAATAAGGGTTGTTGGGGGGAGGGCCGCTGAGCCGCATGCCAGGCGAGTTGGGTATTTACACTTCAAACAGCATCTTCTCAAAGAAGAGAGTGTGCAAGGAAGAAAAAAAAAAGGAAAGAGACATGGCTTTAAAGAGAGTTAGGGCAAAGCCTTTCTTTTGGATCGTATTCAGCCAGTTGGTCCTAAAAAACACCCACTATGTGCAAAACTTATTCTTTGTTTTATTTGGCAGTCACAACGACTCTATTTTCCTCCAGTCTGCTGTCTCAGAGCTTGCAGGATGTTGTCACCACTTGTTAGACTAAATACCTCTATTAAGGTTGTCACTGGAGCACTTTGAAAGGTGGGGGAGATATGTAATAGTGGAACATTGTCTTTGATTGGCTGTGTTTGCAAAACCAATGAAGATCTTCGAGAATCAATATTGATTTGAGCCTTTTTACTGTTTAATCATTACAAAATAAACTCTACTACGAACACTAGCCATGCTTGCCAACAGTGTACTACCAGCTCTACGCATGCATGGATTTTGCTGTGCATGGAACTGGCAGACCTCTCTTAGGTAGTATTTGCCTCCTGTTTAGTTTTCTAAGCTGTGCTGGTGAATGTGAAGCTCCTGGCTTTCTTCCCAGACTGTGGAAGTCAGGGTCATTTCCAGCCCATCGGTGCTACGCATGGGCGGCTCTGCATCAGCAGTGAGGGGTTAGCTCCGACAGATGCTAAATGGAGAGCTGAGGAACAGAGTCACAAGGCCAGGAACAAACAAAACCCCATGAAATACACAAGAGCCAGGCGAAGCTGTTAGCTCTTTACCAAATATGTTATTGATCTGCATGTGTCCTTGACTATGTAGCTTCAGATTCTGTGTATGCCCAATCAAGCATACTTCTATACTATATAGTAGAACACAAAAACAGAATGTGACAAGTGTAGAACATAAAAATAAATAAATAAATAAATACATAAAAAATAAATAACATTCACATAATTCATAAACCATTAGGCAAAAAGTACCCGGATGAACGATTACTTCTTTTGAGATGCCATGAGGCCATGGGAAAGGTGCTGTGAATTTTTTGTAAACTACTGATGCTGGAAGGTCACATGACAACATGCTATATATATATATATATATATATATATATTTTTTTTTTTTTTTTTTTTTTTTTTTTTTATCTGTAAGTAAACACTTTTTTAAAAAAAAGTACGTACTCAGAGAGTATGTGATTTTGGACATAGTCATTGTGATTATCAGGTAGGGGCAATACTTTAAGCGCTGATATGTATCCCATGTAACCTTTATGGTTAAATAAGAAAGGTGTACCTTTCGAAAGGGTATCATCCGGTAGTGATGTCTGGTTTGCAAATGAGTTGTTCTGATCAAACGGTTATTTTTAGTGAACCAGATTAACCAGTTCACCAAACCACAATGAACCATCTGAAAGAGTCTGCAGCTCGAGCCAGAACAGATCCACTCTCCTTTCTGACATAGAAACATCTGACAGTCACTCTGACTAAAAATGATCCAATATCCAGGAGTAAATTATCCTATGATTCTGGTATTTATTTATCTATCTATCTATCTATCTATCTATCTATCTATCTATCTATCTATCTATCTATCTATCTATCTATCTATCTATCTATCTATCTATCTATTTATTTATTTATTTATTTATATATGGGTTTTGATGCTCATGGTCGGTGCTGAGGATGGACATGAAGATCACCGAATAAAGGCTTGAGCTTAGGACTGCCACAATTTCATTATTCATAAGGATTAATTTGTAAGTCTGTAAAGTTGTTTACACATAATTTACATTTAAGGTCTTGTCAACACATCAGAATTGTACATTCAGATGCTGTAAATGTGTCTGTATTGTACGTTGCAGTGTCTGTGAAAACGTACATAAATGTACGTTTTGTAGTACCATATTTTATGTAATATATATATATATATATATATATATATATTATTGAATAAATATATGGCCGTGTATGATCTATGTCTATGAAATGAAGGGGAGCAGCTGTAAATGTTTCATTGCCATGTCAGCAAGTTCCATAGTGAATGACAAGCATTTATTGATTTTCATGTTTGCCACTTAAGTATTTATGTCTCTTGTACTCTCCAGTTAATGGAAACCGCCTGACACCTCTAGTCCTTGGAGACAACCACAGAGAGAGGAGGGGATGACAGCAAAGTGTTCGGAGGGGGTCTACATGCCTGGGAGAATTTTACCCCCCTGTGTGGAGGTTGTAGAAGAGATGGATGCGATTGGCTGTGGTGTGTAGAAACACAATAGAGGAATGAGTCACCATTAGGGTCTCTGGCCTCCTTTGCAATGACTGCTAGTCACGTAATGAGAAGTGACTTGAGAGGTAATGCAATGTGTCAGCAATGAAGGGTTCAGCTCCCAGTGGCACTGGTGCTGTTGGTGGGATTTGACTGCCTGGCTAACCTCCCTAGTACTAGCAAAATCTTCCTCGAAACTCAGCTCAACAAACTTTAAAATTGCATGGCTTTTTAAGTAAAAGCCTTAAGGAAAATGTATGGTGATCCAGTGATTTCTCCTCAGAAGAGCTCATTGTAGCAGTCTAGTGTAAACACAACTTTGTTTCTTGGTGGACTGATGAAAACTTGTTTAGCCTGACTTCCAGATATTGCATAGCATTTATGTATTATTATTGAAGCTTGTGATTTCTGCCAGCATTTCCGGGTTTTTGGTTTCTATATTATGCAATTGTTGGCATACTGTTAGAGTAAGTTAATCCACAAATGGTTGTAACACTTTTTGCTTTATCATTTGCAATTCAGCGGCTAAATTGGACAATTTAATATCATTTTACAACATTTATCCACTATATTCTTATGACAATTGCAACTATTTTATGTTTTGCTGAATTGGTGGCTAATTCACACACACGTCTCATTTGTATATGAGAATAAGTTCCACTGAAGGTTAGGTTTAGGGATGGAACTTTGTACCGATATTATTGTATGAATTCATAAGAAAACACCACCCATAAAATAGTTATGTATTGTCATGAACTATTTCCCAAAACTGTGTGCAGTTATAATAGTAGGTGGGGTGGGTAGTAATGCCAAATACACTGACAATTTATTTTAGCAAATTTACTTGATCAAAATTATTAAAGCTTACATCAACCCTGACATCTAACTACACACCATTTCATTCCAACATTAATAAAAAATGGAAATTTGTAAATTAAATAAACAAACAGGGACACTTTATTCTAAAGCAGCAAACAAGATTTTTTTTTTTTTAATTCAGATGATATCAGTAATGAAATTAATAATGCATAGACCTAACTACAAACAAAAACTAACTATTCACAACCATTTTCTAAAAATGTAGAAACTTTGCCACACATGAAGTTTGCAAAGTATAGTATAGATTGCACTATATGTTAGCTTTCTTATATTGCTCAAGAGCATGATTGATTTAAGTCCATATGCGATACTAATAAGAAATCATGCTTTTTATCACAGGTCGAGTGCTATAGTTCCAACCATGCAACTTTATGATGCCATTTATTAATGTTCACTGGATCTAGGGCTATTGGAAATCACCAAATTGTTGAACTACTCTATGTTGGTAACAATGGGACTTACATTAATAGTTGGCTAGCAATGCTTTTGGGAAACACACCCCTAAATGTGTATTATGTGTCTCAAAAAAAAGAATTGTTAAACTAATGAGTGTTCCTACTCTATAACAACTCTTTCATATAATCATAAAATGTATGTGGATAGCCTGATCTTGGAAGAATTTGAGCAGCAAGTTTTGAGTTCATACTAAATCTCTGACTTTAGATTACAGACTTTGGTACCTTGGGGTGTTTGAGTTGTTTGAGACATGATATTAAATGAGCCAGTATCTAATGAGGACAAAGAAGGAGGACATTTGAGAAAAAAAAAAAAAAAAAAAAAAAATCTATATTTGCTGTTGAACTGAGATCTCTTTGTCATCTAAGAGAAGCAAATTATAAATTAAGAGATACGATTTGTAATTTTTGTTTTGTATGGAATAATTGTTAAATCTTTGAACATAGTTGTAGTTGTATAGTTGTAGGCTGTTTTCCATTTTTTTTAATGTAGAAACACAGAAACACTGTAACACTGTAAGAACTTTTGTAGTCACGAGAAGGAAGAGGCGGGAACGGGCAAACATTTAAATGAAACTTTAAAACCAAATAAACACAAAACAGCGCAACCGCCCCTAGTGGACGACTCGCCGCGCACAAACAAAACCAAAACACAAAATAATGTCCAGGCCTGGTCCTCTCTCGGGGGTACTCATGTACAAAAAAAATAAATAAAGGTAGAAAAGTTGTCACTGGGGCTGTACCTTTTCGAAAGGCACACCTTTGTACCTAAACAGGCCATATTTGTCCTATTTAGCTTTTCTGCGATGGGGAAAAATGTCAAGGATATCAGTTAGGCTAAGAAACCACTTAAGGGTTTTGCATTTCAATAATAATAATAATAAAATATATTATGATACATGTTCTCTACACACAGATATCCCTCGATGGCATTATGGCCTTACAAGAACTCCATAATCTTGTTTTTTTTTTTTTTTTTTTTAAATGCAAATCCAACAGTGGTCTTTATATAGTTCAAGACATAAATGAAGGAACTCAGATGATCAAAGTCAGTCTTAATGCCTCAGTTATGTTATACTATATGGTGGTGAGACCAAAGCATTTAATTTAGCTAAATCAGTTTTTAATGATTTAGTAAAAAAAATAAAAAAAAAAAAATAAAAAATAAAAATAAAACACTCATTTTACATTGAATTGCGTTAAATAGCTGGATATTTTTCAACAAGTTTTGATCAGCATGACCTTGACATGCTTTTCAAGAAAACGCAATGGTCAGATTTTAGTTTGCTTGTGTACAGATGATTCTTCTGCACAATGTGACTTTGGTGCAGTCTGGAATTGAATTGAATCTGGTCAAAGGGGAACTGGACCCCAACTGAGCCTGGTTTCTCCCAAACTTTTTTCTCCATTCTGTCAACGATGGAGTTTTGGATACTTGCCACTGTCTTCTCTGGCTTGCTTAGTTTGGGACACTTAATTTCCAGTGATTTTGTTGACTTGATTGCACAGATACTATTTGAACTGAACTGAGCTGGATGATGACATCACTGAATTCAAAGATGAACTGCCTTTTTGCTTTATTGACACACTATTTTCCTATTTAATGCTGTTCAGTTGCTTTGTCACAATCTGTATTGTTAAAAGCACTATATAAATAAAAGTCCCTTGATAATGGGTTATTTAACCCCAAAAAATAAAATTATGTCATTATTGACTCACCCTCATGTCGTTCCAAACCCGTAAGACCGCCGATCATCTTCGGAACACAGTTTAAGACATTTTAGATTTAGTCCGAGAGCTTTCTGTCCCTCCATTGAAAATGTATGTAAGGTATACTGTCCATGTCCAGAAAGGTAATAAAAACATCATCAAAGTAGTCCATGTGACATCAGAGGGTCAGTTAGTACTTAAATACACCTCGCAGTGCAACCTGGACACATCGTCAGTGATTCTCCCAGAGTCATAGGGTGTTTTGGGTCTTACATCAGACAGGAGGTAGCTGTTGCGGAAGAAAACACAATGCTGAATAAAGCTGTAATGTTTGTTATTATTGGACCAAAATGTATTTTCGATGTTCAACAATTTCTAACTGACCCACTGATGTCACATGGACTACTTTGATGATGTTTTTATTCCCTTTCTGGACTTGTACAGTATAAAATACATAAATTTTCAATAGAGAGACAGAAAGCTCTCGGACTAAATCTAAAATAGCTTAAACTGTGCTCTGAAGATGAACGGAGGTCTCATGGGTTTGGAACGACATGGGAGGGGGGGGGGGTCATTAATGACATCATTTTTGGGTGAACTTACCCTTTAAGCATAATGATGAATACAAAATGATAAAAAATAAAATAAAATAAAATAGCACAGTCACAATGCAAAAATGTATTCTGCATTATTTTCTCGTTGTATTAAATTATTTTAATAATGAATAATAGCATACAATTTATGCTCAGTGTGCAAAGTGACCCAGACATTTTGGGCTCTAGGAATTTATTGAATACACTGGGTAAGAGCTGACCTCAAGCAAAGGCAAAATTGCATAAAGATCTGTGGGTTGGTTGACTGATCAAAAATAATGACCTCAAGAGGAACGCAATAATGAATAGGAGCACTTTTCCCTATCGAAAAATGCCACGCATGGCTGAATGCATTCACATGCCGCCAAGTGTTGTAAGACACAGAGTTCCTCTGCAGAGGCAAATCCAAAAAAACAAGAAGTTGCTGAGGACTAGAAGAAAATCTCAAGGACACTGAGACATATAAAAAGACTGTCTACCTCAACTGAGGTAATGGCGGTGTTGCAAATCAAACTGTGTTATGTTTTGTCTGATTTATACTTTGATTACTTTGATAATACCGGTTGCCTACATTGCTTACAAAGTGGAACACAAAATGGAAAAAAAATAAACAAAATAAATAATCAGAAACTCAAAAATACAGCAAGGTATACATTGCATCAACGAGAACATAAATACAGATTCAATCCATGCACTTTATCACCCAGGATGAAAGTGTCTGCTAAATGAATAAATGAACAAAATGCTAGATTTGCTTTCATAGAAGTAAAGTATCATGAAATCAACAATGGTCCTATTTATTACTGTGCATGATTATTTGATACATATTATTGCAATATATATATATATATATATATATATATATATATATATATATATATATATATATATATATATATATATATATATATATAACATCTAAATCAACTAGTTTTATTCAGTTAAAAATACTATAAAAAAGCAATATCTAATCCACCTAAATACAACACTAAAACTAAATAAAGATAAAAAAAATAAACTAATCTACCTAATGCTAATATTAATTCAAAACAAAGTTTGAATGCAGATTTAGAGATTTAAGCTGCAATATTCTGAGAAAATTACAGAGAAAAATATTGCCTTGTAATAATGTTGTCTTGTAAGGGCTGTAATAACCATATACCACAAAAGATTTAATAGTTAATCTTTAACCTGTACAAAAAACTGCACTCAAAGCAAACGTTCTTGGCAGAGTGGTGTTGTTTATCAGATTCTATGTAGCAAGGTTCAAGAGTTGAGTAGCATGTTCTCTGAATATGAGAATGTTGCCTTTGGCAAACTCACCCGATGACATGAGGGTGCTCAGTGGTGAGGAGAGCAAGTGGTGGCTTGTCCCTCTCTATGAGCCAGACAGTGTAACGTCC
This sequence comes from Carassius gibelio, assembly GCF_023724105.1. Taxonomy (NCBI): domain Eukaryota; kingdom Metazoa; phylum Chordata; class Actinopteri; order Cypriniformes; family Cyprinidae; genus Carassius; species Carassius gibelio. The sequence goes on from NC_068387.1 coordinate 7,187,666, forward strand.
ACTCTGCCTGGGGTGCAAAAACACTGTGATATCTAGACCACAGGACCAATGGGTGGCACGTAACCAAGGGCTCAGAATCCATGGCCCTGTCAGAGCTGAGCCATTCACTGTGAGAAGCCGCCCTGGAGAAACCAACAAAGAGAAAGAAACATTTATAAGCAAAAGTCTTCAAAACTTCCTCTTGTACTACTGGCCAGATTCCAACTATTTATTCCTCAGATTTTATTGTTTCTGAAATTGATTTATCGGTTCTATATAATTAAATACATTTTTATTAAATTACTTTGCTAAAATTGAACCTGCTTTGGATGTTTTTAACTACTTTGAACTTTATATTAATCAGCTGATACAATGCATATACCATATGTGCATATTTGTTTATTTTGTACTTCTATTTTAAACTACCTGCATGTAATTACATTTGTAATTAAGTTGTGTAATTACTACACATGGCACTACCCCTACCTCTTAACCTACTCAATCTTCATGGCATCTACTGATCTGGATGATGACATCACTGAATCAACAATGGATTAACCTTAACTAAAAAAAAAAAAACTAACTGTACTAGTGTCCTCCATTACTGACAAACTTTTTTCTTGTTTTACATTGTAAAGCTTCTTTGACACAATCTGTAAAGTATAAAGTGCTGCATTAATAAAGCTGACTTGACTTGACCTGACCCTTAAACAAATCCACACTACGAAACGTATCCTTAAACCACATTAATTAATTAATGAATTAATTAATTTATCAATTAATATATTTATGTTAATACATGTATTGCAATAAGTAGAATGTAGTTTTGGTGTAAGTAGAATGTAGTTAAAACTAAAGTTTGACCCACAAAATTCCTAAGCATCAATTAAAAAAAAAAAAAAAAAAAAAAAAAAAAAAAACATTTGACAAATATTGACATTAAACAGCATAATGCAATCCTAAAAATAGAATGTCAGATATTTTGGTGTTGTTAGATGTGAAATGAAGTTAATATCGAGAGCTATGATTTTAGACTTTAAAATGTGCACAATCTGAGACATTAAGATTATTTATCTTCTAGGAGAAAGTGATGCTGGAGACATTGGAACAAGCTGTTCATTTAATCGTATTACTGCTTAAGAGAAACAGCTGCAATATTATATATATATATATATATATATATATATATATATATATATATATATATATATATATATATATATATATATATATATATATATATATATATATATTATTACTTTCCACAGAGCACTTTTAGAGCTATCATTTTAACACCTACATGCAACTTTGAAACTACAGATACTGCCTGAATGGAGCAAGACTAAAATTAGACTCTCTAGACCATGCCATGGTTGAGTTTGTCAAATATTTATTTATTTTATTTTTTACAAATTGCAAAAAGGCAATAAAATCTGATTTGAATAAATAACTTTATTTAGCCCAAAGCATGCCTTTTTTCAGGTTGCTCTATAGCAAAGATTTTTCAGTAATGTGACAAGCTTTTTTTAAGTAAAAAGACATGTCTTTCTTTCATACAGATGTTCTGTATGCAGTCGCCCCCATACATTTTTTAAACAAGTGGCCTGTTTCCTCTTCATACCATCTCAGAGAGTCAGCAGGATCTGGATTGTAAGAGTATGTGCGATAGAGAAATTTGCAGAGCCGTGGCCCAGGCAGCCACTAGTGAGCCCATGTAGAGTCAAAATAGATGAGTGAGGTGGATGGGTGACAACACACCAGAGGAAAATAAAATAAATAATGAAAGAGGAGAGAAATCAAAGCTCTGTTTGTGGGCTATGAATTAGGGTCCTCCCTCTCAACAGCCTCATTCAGCTCCCTCAATCAGTACATTTTCTACAGGGCCTGAGCATGAAAAAACAAAACAAAAAAAAACATAAATATATATACTTTCTGATTCTGATGAAGATGCAAACTCAATCTCTGACAGCAGGTGTCACTTCTAGAACAATAGCAGCATTTCCTAGGTTAATACTGTGGGCTGCACTAATTAACATAAAGCTTATTACAAGCCTATAAAGAATGAGACTGCTTTTGGATGTAAATATTTGCCATTTGGTTTTGTTTAATTTTAATAAAGCCTGTGGTACTTTCTTATTGATATATTAAAACATTTTTTAACTTTGACAAAATGGGTAACATTAAGGTCCACTGAAGTGCCTTGAAATGTGCAGCGTTGTTATATATGGTGTGTGCTGTGGCTGTCAAAAAAAAAAAAAAAAAACCCTAATAAAATAAAAAGATACTATGGAAATATTTATATAAAACATGATTATTGGTTACTGTAGTTAAAACATTGTAAAAACAGTAGTGTGTGTTTTGCTACACTAACCGTAAATTAACTGTGGTATTTGTAATAAAACTGCTACAATTGGTAATAAAATGCCAAAAGGTAAAAAAAATAAAATAAAAAATAAAAACCTGGTTAGCCTATTATACTTTTACTATAGTAATACCATTGTTAATTTCCATAAGTGATTATGTATAATAATATGAAAAAAAAAAAAAAGATTATGACATCACACAATTTCAGTGATTCTGATGCAAAGGAGGGTTACTGTAAGCCATGCAGGGGGACATGACTAATGACAGATCATTGCAGTTCAAGTACTGAAGCCTATCTATGCTACCCGCTCAGTGCTACCTCCAGTAGTATGTTTGTTTATCAGTCATATACATCTTAAGATCTTTTTTTCTTTTTTACTTATTAGAGGTACAGAACGCGACACAGCAACTTTTCGGCACTGAATCGAACAAAATCATCACAAATAGTAAAGATCAATCAACTAAGGTCTAAGCGCTAATTCAAATGGTTTGTTTTCCCACATGGCATAAATGGTTATGACATTTTTGTGGGCATTCCTAGCAGTGCCGAACAAGTCAATGACTCCAAATCTAGATCATAACTCACTCAAGGGATAAAGCCATTTAACCTTTTCACAGTCGTAATATTTGTTTATTTATTCTATAAAACTCAAATTTCTTGCTGAAATATTTCTGCGGCCACCTCATCTACCTCAGCCATGCTGACCATGACCTGTCCCGATGACTCTGCCTACAGTTTCCATTATACGTCTTCCGTTTCCACCTGCATCTGCTCATCATGTGCTGAGTGGACACACCTGTGCCCCATCAAGCCCCGGCTTCATAAGCCTCACAGACGATCACAGAGGTGAGATAGAAAGAGACAGAGCACCTAAAAACCCCTCACGTTGGCTATTTCCCCCACCTACTGGTTAATAAAAATCCACCCTTCGGGGAACTTACCTGCATCCTCGTGTTGTGTGCTTCTTCACCCCTTCACACTGGTAGAGAATGCGTGCATTGCAGTGTAGAAGTCACTGACCAGGACCCCTCCATATTCGATATCACCCCACTTGGATTGTTACTTTTTTTTCTGGTTGATTGGGTCAAGTCAACTTTTTGTTTCCCCAGGTGGCGCTCCTTCCCCAAAGATGGAAGACCTGCTGAAGCACCTCACCAAGGTGAGTATCCGCCAGCAGCATATCATGGAGGACATGGGCTCAAAACAAGGGGAAACTGTCGAACGCGAGCTCACGACACTTCGCAACGCTGCTGCCCCCCGCGAACTCCGCTACCTGACCCCCGTGCCCAGGCAGCACAGCTCATCCCCAAGATGACGGTGCACAATGACGTCTAAACATTCGTCAAAATGTTTCAGATGATAATCGCCCGAGAGGCGTGGCCCAGGGATGAGTTGATGCAGATCGTGGCACCGTTGTTGACGGGACGCAATGGGCGTACTTTATGCTTACCCCCGAGCGGAGCAGTTCATATGAGGAGCTGAGAAAGGAGATCTTAGGACGGGTGGATTATCGCCCATTAGTGCCACCCAAGTCTTCCACGACTGGTTCTACAACCCTCAAGTCACTGACCTCTTGCGTGTCTCCCCCAACACTTGATACTGGCCGGGGATCCCATGCACACCAGGTAGAGGAGCGTGTAGTAGTTGACCACCTTCTTCGGTCCCTTCCCCGCCCTCTCCGTCAGGCAGCTGGCATGCGGAACCCCACCAACATCGACAAGCTGGTGGAAGCCATCGAGCTGGCAGAGGCCACCCAACACCGGGAGGTTGGCGAGCGAGAGCCTATTTTATATGTTTCTCTTGTCAATTCAAACATTTGTTCGATTTGACCAAAAGTGCCCAGCGAAGTGGACATCAACCGGATATTTACAGTTCGAAGCGAGCATATATTCCATTCTATGGCCATTCAAGTGTGCAAGACGAAATTGTCTTTATTTACAGAGGTATATTATGTCACACTTCATTAGTAAGTTTTGTCTGTGTGTGAAGATGCTGCAGGAAGCAGTGCAGTAAAAATCCATTAATTAATGTTCCAAAGTGAAGTAAACTTTAACAGATTTCACCTGCTCAGGGTGCAAGGAGCAGTGAACACTATGTAGGGATCATGTCAATCAGATCACAGTTCATTCACTTAGCTCTCTTCTAACAAGTTAAATATCTGAATTAGGCATGTAAGATAAGAGAAATATGAAACATATGCAGAGCAGGGGGACGAGATGGTTAAATCATCCCGGCCCCCAACTATACCCTCTTGGCACCTGTCTCTAGTGCTCAAAGCACTACAGTAGGGCCCGCTTGAGCCTTTTCAATCAATTCTATCAATGAATACTCTGCTCCTGCTTGCACTGAGGGTAGGGGACCTGCACACGTTTTCAGTCAACGACTCTTTCCTAGAGTTTGGGCCAGTTGACTCCCAGGTTATCCTGAGGCCCCGGCCAAAGGTTCCCACTACAATTTCCCACCCAAATTGATAAGACAGCCGCTATTGCGACCTGCCCACGTCCCAAGACCAAAAAGGAGGTGAGGTAGTTCTTGGGGCTGGCGGGATATTATAGGCGATTTATTCCTAATTATTCGGACCTCACCAGCCCCTTGACTGACCTCACTAAAAAGGAGGTCCCAGATATGGTCCAGTGGACGGAGCCGTGTCAGCAGGCTTTTACCCAGGTCAAGGCTGCTCTATGTGGCGGGTCGTTATTACACTCTCCTGACTTTTCTCTCCCTTTTCTGTTGCAGACAGACGCGTCGGACAGGGGGCTGGGGGCGGTCCTGTCCCAGGAGATAGAGGGGGAGGAACGGCCGGTGCTGTACATTAGCCGCAAGCTCTCAAAGAGAGAGGCTAAGTACAGCACCATTGAAAAAGAATGCCTGGCCATCAGGTGGGCCGTCCTCACCCTCCGCTATTATCTCCTGGGACGGGAGTTCACCCTCTGTTCGGACCACGCTCCGCTGCAGTGGCTCCACCGCATGAAGGATACCAACGCGCGGATCACTCGTTGGTATCTAGCTCTTCAGCCTTTTAAATTCAAGGTGGTCCACAGGCCGGGTGTTCAGATGGCGGTGGCTGACTTCCTCTCCAGAAATGGGGGGCTGCAGGCCGGGGTCGGCGGTGGGGGTATATGGCAGGGGGGGCGTGGTTTAGCGAAGTCTGAAGCGGGAGAGAGGATCAGGAGACGAGCGGTAAGTGAGTGGTTTGGGCAGAAATTATTATCACCTGTTTCTTGTTCTAGTAATTGGCGTGGAGAGGGTATAAAATGCCAGGAGAGATGGAAGCAAGTGAGAGAGAGTGGGACTGCTGACGGAAGCCGAGACCGGAAACCGGAAGCCGGAAAGCGAAAGCACCGAGTGAACGCAGGAAACGTTTGATTTATTTTATGTTAATAAATATACGTCAGCAGTCCAGCCGACCCCTTGTCCTCTTCCTTACCCACATGAACTCACAACAAACAGCTACAGATTGTACAGAATATGTTTCCAATTAAGGATGAAAGATCATTACGAACAAAATCCATTTTAAAGACAAAAAAACAGAGCTTTGCCTTTATCTATTTACACTTGTAATCAACTTCTGACTACCCGAGACACTATAGAAAAGAGTAAAATTGATTAAAGCCATGTTTAGGGTTTATTTTTTTTATTTTTTTACATTCTGGAAATTTCTTAAGTATAAACACAGTGCAGTGGAATAACAGATTTCATGGATTCAGTGACTAAAGAACTGATTAAAGCTTTTGGTGGTTCTTCATAGTTTTCGATTAAAGTGTGACTCTTAAATATTTATTTAGCTAAGAAACCAGAAAATTGCAAAGTGTGATATTTATTGTGTGATAATTTAACTTTTTTTGTTTTTTTGACAAATACACTGGACATTATTTAAGTATACATGGGTATAAAAAAGAAAAAGAAAAGGCTAGCTGATTCTCTTTATTTCCACAGGAACATTCTTTAGGACTTGGTGGCTCGGCTCGGCTCTGCTCGCACACCCGCAGCAGTGAATCAGTCTCAGTTCAGTGCACACATCTGGAGTATGGAGGGCATGTATGATGGAGCTGAATGCTTTTGATTTTTTTTTTTTTTTTTTTTGAGCCTGCACCCATGGCTGATTCATTACATAAGTATACATAAATTCTAATCACTTTGTAGTATACATTACATTTTCATAAGTGTTCATTTAGGTTGTAAAGGCACACTCAGAACCTAAAATGTATAATGCATCTCTACATCAGAAATCATTTACAACATTTAATCTAGTGTTTGACAATATAATACTAATACTAATAATACTACTAATAATACTTCTACTACTACTAATAATAATACTAATAATTATTATTATTATTTAACAAAAACATTGCAAAAAAATGTTATTAAATTATGTTGTATATATCTTCCTATATTTCCAATATTCCAACGTTTAAAATACAATAAATATTTATGTAGCATGTCATATAGTTTCCTATAATTTACATTTTTCAGCTGCACATCTGTTTGAACAAATGCAAAAAGTCTGTTAAAAGATTTAAAAAAAAAACACAATATCAAACAATGCAGTGATTTTATACAAATGGATGAAGATATTTCAAGTAAAACACTGAGTGGACTTAGACATTAGTTACGCATAGCCTATCAAAATGCATTACTAGAAATTGTTTGCATTTCTTTAAACTTTGCACATAATGAACTTACAAGGCTCTGAGACATATAAATAATTTACAAATGCTTTGTACTACTTATGTAATAATACTTTTGGGAAACATGCCATTGAGATACCTACACCTTTTGCATTATAAAATATTATACTTAGAGTTTTGGGAAACCTTACCTACATATTTTAACCAATGACTAGTTAAACAAACAAAAGTGGTACTTTTATGGTTTTGGAACACAGAGCAGTTTGTGCCAAGACCTACATTTACTTTTCACTGGCTTTTGGGAGGTTAATCAAATGAAGTGCTAGAACTAAGAAGTATGTAAAATCCAAAGACAGGGATGAATTGAAATACTGTCACTGAAGTTAAAGTGACTGTGTAAAAAGAGTTTGGTCAAAGCCCATGACCCGGTCTTATTTGCATGTTTCAAAAAATACTGTCGAGACGGTCTGCCACCCAGAACACCGGATTTCTAGCACATTCTGCAGAACAGAGGCTCACAACCCATGCTAAACCAGCCAAGCAATTGAACTAAACTACCCACTACCCATGCTAACCAGCAAAGACATTTTTTTGTACACAAACAAGCTTTTTTGTACATAATGGTCAGCAGTTGGCAGGATTCATGACAGCAGTCAGCAAAAATAAACATGATGTAACAAATAAATTAAAAAAAGGTCAAATAACATGTTTTTGAAGATCTTATCAGCATAGCAGTAAATTAACATGATGGGTGAAAGGCTACGCATCTGGCGTTGCTCATTAGGCAAATAAGACAACATAGTGCTCTCTCAGCAACATGAGCACCTGTTTGTTTGATTTGTTCTTTTCTTTGTTTTGACATTTCCTCAGCTGACACCAGGGACTTTGATCTCCACTCAGCTATCTGAGCCACAAAAAAAAAAAAAGCCATACTGAGAAGGACAAAGTTCAGCATAGATGCTACAAAAACAATAGCTAGACCAATTTTTTTTAACAAAAATTTTATAAGTTTATTTATATTTTACACATGCTTAAAAATGAAATTGAAAAAAAGAGAAGCTATAATAATAATAAAAAAATAAATAATTTACTCATTCATTCATTAATTCATGGTAGACTACAAAAAAAAAAAAAAATCCCATATTATATATATATATATTATCATAAAGGAATGGACTGAGGCTGGTGTCAAGGCATACATCATCCGCTGGTGTTGGTCCATTGTGTTTTTTGAAAACCAGTCATTCCACCCGTTTACCAATACATTTTGGAGTACTTCATGCTTCCTTCTGCTGACCAGCTTTTTGAAGATGCCGATTTTATTTCCTGCCGGATTTGGCACCTGCCCACACTGCCAAAAGCACCAAAAGTTGGTAAAATGACCATGGCGCTGGTGTGCTTGACGGAGAATCTATGGACTATTGTCAAGAGGAAAATGAGAAACAAGAGACCAACAAATGCAGATAAGCTGAAGGCCACTGTCAAAGAAACCTGGGCTTCCATTCCACCTCAGCAGTGCCACAAGCTGATCACCTCCACGCCACACCGAATTGAGGCAGTAATTAAAGCAAAATGGAGCCCCTACCAAGTATTGAGTACATGTACAGTAAATTAACATAGGTTCCAGATCACAATTAAAACAACGAAAGACTTAAACTACTTCACTCTGTGTGCACTGTACCTTTCTATGACATTCAAATTTATTGAGGTGCACCATACATATATATATACATACATATACATACATACATATATATATATATATATATATATATATATATATATATATATATATATATATATATATATATATATATATATATATATATATATATATATAATTTTTTGTAGTCTACCATGAATGGATGAATTAATTAATTATTTATTTTTATTATTATTATAGCACCTTTCAACTTCGTTTTTAAGCGTGTGTAAAATAGAAATAAACATCAAGACTTTAATTAGCTGATTACTGCACTGTTTTTAGGTCTATGGGAGTGTTAACATTATGTAGATACATAAACATTATGTGGTATCCATAGTTATGAATCAACTCTCTTAATAAACAGTAATAATGATTTATCTATTTAAAAGTTGATTACATTAAGTTCCTTTTCAGTCAGTCACTCTCAACGTCACGTGGGTGACCGATAAATTGAGATCCCAACTGGTCGGTCACCGGTGTGACATCTCCATTCCCTCCTTATTTTTAAATGGATGTTTTATTTTATTTTTTTCTATTTCCTTTCAATGCTTCAATAAAGAAAGCAGAAATAATTTGTGATAAATTGCATTCCCACATGTCTAGAATAAGTAGCAGCAATCAGTGTTTAAAATACTGATAAGAGCTATACATTTTATTTCTGATAATCTGACTTCCAATTGTTCCCTCCCCTTTGTCTCTACATTCACAATATTGTTATTACCATAATTGCATTGTAATAAATAAATACATTAATAAATAAATATATATTTAAAAGAATGCATTTAGAAAAAACTGCAATACTTTTGTATGAGACAAATCATCCAAAGGTCATTAAAGCAGTGGCAAACTAAAGCAGTAAGTGACAGCATAGCTTTAGGTTTTTATGAAAGTGAAAGATTTAGCCTCACTTGGTGATCATGATGAAGCACCTTTTCAACAATATTTTGAAAATAAAATATCATCATGGAGTCACCCATTAACTTTAGTTTATGTGTTGTCTTGTTGAAATTGTAGATGTAGAGAGAAAATAACCAGTGTGCCCCCCGACCCCCACCCCACCCCCCACACACTTCTTGGATGAGAAATGAAATCAATAGGTAATATGCCTTCTTGGTTAGATTTCTGTGACATTATACAATGATGGGGATCTAAGTGAGGGGCCAAAGTTCTGCTCCACATTGATCGGCAGTGAGAAATTGAGAATAAAGACCTTTCTTTAAATGAATGACTCTGCATGGAAAATTTGCTTTAATAAAATATTGCGTTTAATGTTCTGCTCCTTCCAGACAATGTGATTTATGTGAGTTCAATGAGAAAAAAAGTCAAATATTTACTCATGCAAGAGAAAATTATCCAGGCTCCATTTGAAGAATGAAATTGACTTCTGAAAAAAAAAAAAAGTAAAATAATTAATTATTAATTATTAATTAATAAATATCAGTGAGTTGACTGAATAAGTGTGTACTCGTGTGTGTTTTAGCAGGTTTTCAAATATAAGTGTGGTCACAGCGTAATAAAGAACATGAAAGTGACGGTGTCAGGTAGTTCTGACCTGAAACCGCTTTGATAAACAGGCAGAGAGAGACCTGTTGGCTGTAAAATTATATAAACAAATCACTGGCTGTCTCTCGAGAGGAGACAAAGAGGAGTTAATCCATAAACTAGTGAGACACACTCCGCCACAAATAGCTTTGGCCTCCGCTAGTTTCCCGGCAGTGACAGATCTGTAGCCAGTTATAAGTCCTGTTTGGGTGATTTTTTTCCAGCTACAGAACCACAGACCTGCAAAAAAAATATGACTGGAGAGCTGTACCCATGCTGAGTGGTGTTATTACCTGATTAGGTTACATGTAATAACTCAATTTGTGTCAAAAAAGACCCAACTTCTTTGTTCTGCTTTGCCTTATTGGAGATTATTTTACAAATTATTCATGCAGGGAGTTGAGAAGCAAAGGAATATTAATAAGATGGAGTGCTAGAGCTTACAAAACAGTATGAATTAAAATTAAATCTGGCCTTTACTAATTTGACAATAGCTAATGTTGTTTATACACAGAACACTATTTATTGGAATCTATTAATATTAAAGCATGGATCATAAATAGTCACGCAGATAATGACATTTGCATGTCATAGTGATCTGTGGAAGTACATTTCTTAATGTACCCTTTGAACTTCAGCAAGTCACCTTCACCACATCTAGATGCCTAAATGCATTGACTTGCTGCCATGTGATTGGCTGATTAGATATTTGTGTTACCAAGCAATTAAACAGCTGTACCTAATAAAGTCGCCGGTGGCCTAGTGGTTAGAGAGTTTGACTCCTAGCCCTAGGGTTGGGGGGTTCGAATCCCAGGCCGCCAATAACACGACTTAGGTGCCCTTGAGCAAGGCATCGAACCCCCAACTGCTCCCTGGGCGCCGCAGCGTAAATGGCTGCCCACTGCTCTGGGTGTGTGTTCACAGTGTGTGTGTGTTCACTGCTCTGTGTGTGTGCACTTTGGATGGGTTAAATGCAGAGCATGAATTCTGAGTATGGGTCACCATACTTGGCTGAATTGACACTTCCATGTATCGAGTTAGTAGTTGTTGTTGTCATTGTATAAAATTTTAATGCCAAATTTAGTAATTCATCGCATATAAGAATCAACAACTTGATACACTTTTAAAGAACTAATAAAAAACCTTTGTCTTGTTTTACTGGCCTAACTTTGGTCTACTGTTTTAATACAATTTTCAATTTTTATTTTATTTTATTTATTTATTCTTTTTTTTTTTTTTTTTTTTTTTTTTACATAGTTCATTACATGGCTTACTTGATTCTGATTGGTCAGTCCCAACATTAAGAGGCATGATATGCTTTGGTTAGCTAGTAAAATAAAAAGCCTCGATTCATTATTGTGTGTACAATTAGTTAATTATGTCATCCTGGTATAGAAGACTCACTCTCGTTTCATACAAACACAGCTGTTGTCATTTTGCAATGACTGTTTTGTACACTCTGATGGATTATGAGATAACTAACAAACTGGTAAGATTTTAAAACTGTTGTGTCTTAAAACTATATATGTTATCTCCATAACTATTTATGTGGTGAAGTTTTGTGTAATAAGTGGTTTGACTGCACCGTATCCCTTAAATGTCAGTCTAGTTTGAACTTGCTCCTTGCTACCAACTGCTGTCTTGATGGAAGCTTCGTGTTCAAATATTTCAAATTAAATCAATATTTTGTGTCTAATTATTTTCTTATTTGGCAAATAACCCCTTTCAGGGAGGTACAAGACTAATCACTCTGTCTGGCATTATTTTACGATAAACGCCTGGATGTAATGTACATTATCCCTTACTTATCCTAACATCTCTAACTGGTGTTTTAATACCCCTTTACTGTCAAAGATTGGAGACGGCCCCAGATTATTGTTATTTCACTTTCAAAGCACGTTAAAACTCCTACATGATCTCAACAAACTATGCATCAGTAGAAAGATTAAAGACTCTAGCTTAGATATTTGACCACTGTTTTGATAAATTACTAATCTACTGTCATGCACAAATGCTTTATGTCAGGAGTGCAAAATAATAAATCTGTATGTGTCATGTTTTGAATAAAAAATCACCACACATTCATATTTAGTCACATCAGTCAACATATATAGTTTGTATGTTATGTATAGCAGTAATCTGCTTCCCGCCGTTCAGGACCTGCCACTGCTGAGGCACGGAGGACAATGAGCTTGTGAGAATACAGGTGGATCTGTTTGAATGTTTTAAAGAGGGATTTTCCCTTTTGAGCGTGTAATGGCGGCAGACGAGAGAGAGCCTCGGGAGGATGATGTTATATCTTTAACACTATCTGATACTGAGGTTAGTGCTCTGCTGGGGTTTTACCCAGGGAAAGCAGGAGATATTTGATGATTAAACCTTGGTTCTTTGGGTTTCATTCAGCCAGGGTGTATTTATTTATACACTCCAAGCATCGCTTTTTTTCCAAAACGGGTCGCCTATGAGTGCGCTACTCTGAGCTCGGAGTTCTCCTCTCATATGAAACTGAGTTCTGTTTTTTCCACAGAGTGCTCCAATATTATTTCCACAGATCGAGTTGATGACTCTCAATCATACTGGTTTGAGATGCACCATTCATCTATGAGCTGCTCTATCAGAGTGCCACGAGAGCCCTTCCTTAGAACAGTATTTGAAAATCCATTGCAATGGTAAGTGTGCCCGTAAAGGCTTCTGAAATCCACACTGGTAAGTTTGCACGCTAATATTGTGCATTCTTTCTAAAATCCTATATGGTGAGGGCTTCGCGCAGTTGCTTCGTGCCCTTTCTTGAGTTGGTAAAAGCCCCGTTCATCTTGGGCGACACTCCACCTATGTATCCTCAGATACCTATCTAAACAGGGCGTTGCTACTACAGAACTGTTGAGACAGCTCATTTTTTTAGCAAGCTTATGCGTAATCTAGCGGTAGCCCCTGTGTGACAGGCAAGACTTGGTAGAAAAAGCTCGGTTCTTAGCCGTATCACTTTAAATGAATCTTTCCTGATTCCAAGCCTTCAGCTCTACCCCAGGCCGAGGCCCTAACAATTAAGTTGGGTATATAGCTTAGGCCTTTTGGCTGTAAGGGGTACTGTCACAGACAGCTGTCTAAATGTCCCAGGGGCAACTCCTGTGGAAAAGGTAGAGTTGGTACTTAGTGCTCGCCATGATTCTGGCCTGCACTCCCCTCAGCATAGCGGAGTGGGTATACTGTTCCCCATAGCGACCCCTAGAGGACGCAGTTCAAAGTTCCCTTGAAAGGGAATGTGTCAGGTTACAAATGTAACCATGGTTCCCTGAGTAGGGGACGAGACACTGCGTCCTCTAGCTCCCTGCCATGCTTTGGACGCAAGCTTCAGACAAAGTGGTGAATGACGTGTTCTCCCGGTGCCTGTTTATAGTCATGCCAGTAGTGACGTCAGAGGCTGTAGCCGGCCAACAAGTTGGTGTTTTTTCAATGTATGCTTCAGACACGGGTCACAACGAGGTGTTCCCCAAAGCGACCCCTACAGGACGCAGTGTCTCGTTCCCTACTCAGGGAACCATTGTTAAATTCATAACCTGAGACGTTTTACAAACACTCATTGGTGGTTTAAAATAAGTTTTGAGTAAAAGTGTACTAATAATCTCATAAATTGTCTTCTGTAGCTTGATGTTAATGTTAACTCTAATGCAGCTGCAGCTTTTCTTTATAATTCATTTTTTGTTTTGTTTTTTTGTTTTGAAAATAATTCATGTAAGGTGGCAAGAAAATTCTTTGTTGTAGGTTTTCATGTATTTTTTATTTTTTTATATATATTATTTTTATAATAGGCGGGTAAATGTATATTGGGATTGAAAATATGTGGCTTGGCAAACCTTGTAGTCCCAGAATAAAGGCTAAAATGGCTAAAAAAGAAGAAGAAGAAGAAGAAGAAGAAGAAGAAGAAGAAGAAGAAGAAGAAGAATGATAAAGGATCAATAAGGATTATGTTTCATACTGCACAAAGGGGTGAATTTTTTAGTGACAATAGGGCAGTTTGCCAGGCCAGACAAGAGTTAATAGCATAAAGGAGATATTTCTAGTTAACTTATTTCTAGATAAGTTTTTTTTTTTGTTTTTTTTTTTTTTTTAAGCAACGGTTCCTTCAAAGACCTTAGCCAATCAAACACACATACAAGCAAAAGCAATAGCTTAATAAGTACTCAAAACATAATAAGATTCAAACAGAGTTCCAATTGATGACATATGTTGTCAATAAATAAATAAATAAATAAATAAGTTCCTCATTCCTCAAACATATATCATAAATCATAACACTATACATAAAGACTCCCCCATTTTCCTTTTTTTTTTTTTTTTTTTTTTTTTTGCTTGTCCTAGAATTTATCAATGCATAACTATGCAACACATATTTAGGTACAAATAAGACCATTCACCTTAAAAAAATAAAATAAATAAATGAAATAAAAAAATAAATAAATAGTATTTAGTGTATAAATATGATAAGCTTTTCTTTTTAATACGATATTGTTAACATCACCACCTATCCTGGGTACTTTAAAATGTTCAATTTCAATATACCTAAGTGGGGAAAGGTTGTGCATTTTTTAATTAAAATGTATTGCTACCTTTTTTTTTATTTTTATTTTTTTTTTATTTTTATTATCAATTGTGCGTATACTGGTTTAATGTTCTGCAATCTTAATATTTTAAGCACATTGTGTCTTTCCTATATACACCAACCCACTTGGACATTTTATTATATAAATACCCTTTTTAGTAGTACAAGTGATGAAATCAAGATGATGAATTTTAAACTTCCATCCTGAATAAGGATGAGATACGATGTTAGTTTTTATAGTGAAATTTACCCTGGGCATAACAACCACAACTATAGTTACGCAAAGGGATGAGTGGGTCATTCAGATAAACTAACTTCAGCATGAACAAATAGGACAATATTTAACCGCACATACATTTTTTTTTTTTTTTTTTTATGTTATGGCCAGGTATTAAAAATAACTGCTACAATTTCACAGTTTTCTTAACACTAATGATGACTACTTTCGTTTTAAAGTTAATTATGAAGATTCATTTAAACAATTATAAAATATAGTAAAAAGTCTTTGTGAACTTTAAGTTTCTATTTTTTTTTTTATTTCTAGGCAATTTCGATAGGACAGTAGGTCAAAAGGAAATGAAGAGGGTGAGAAAGAGAGGGGTGTGGGGTGGGGAAAGGTCCTTGACCCGGGACTCAAACTCGGGATACCCGAACCGCAATATATATATACTACATAATGACACGCTGCCCATGAGGCCATCACCGCTGACTGGAGCTTTAATTTTAAAGTGCCTATTCTATACTAATTTTGGATTCTATCATATCTTTAGAGACAATTCAGATGCAGTTTGTGCTTGCATGTTATACATTTACATACACACACACACATCTACTGGGATTTTAATGCACAACCATCTCTGGGTTTACAGAGAATGGTCCAAAAAAGAGAAAATATCCAGTGAGTGGCAAAATTCTTTGTTGATGTCAGAGGAGAATAGACAGACTGGTTATAGATGATAGAAAGGCAACACTAATTCAAATAACTACTAGTTACTACCAAGGTATGCAGAATACTAACTCTGAACGCACAACATGTCTAACCCTGAAGCAGATGGGCTACAGAGGAATGTTTCCAACACCTTGTTGAATCTATGCCACGAAGGATTGTTGCAGTTCTGAATGCAAAATTAAGTCCAACTTGGTTCTAGCAAAGTGTACCTAATCAAGTGGCCAGTGAGTTTATAAGAATGTATGGTGGCCAACGGTTGTCCTGGAGAGCCAACGTCCTGCAAAGTTTTGCTCCAACCTTTATAAAAAACTGATCTGCCTGTAGCTTTCCAGTAACCCTTATACCTTGATTAGCTTCTTCAGGTAGTGCAAGTGGTAGTGCACAAATAGTTGGTTTAGTAGTTCACAAATAAAGTATATTAGTATTAATAATCCAGAGCTCAGCATGCAGGTATGACACTAAATTGAGCAGTTATGCTTTTGTTTAAATGTCAGATCAGAAGAACTAAATTGCAGTTGTGTTGAAGTGCATTCCCTCTTGATCACACTTGCCAGTTGCCTGTAGGCACAGCTGCAAACTCACACAAACACACTTAAATGCAGACTATGGTGATTATGCAGACATGGTTACCGCCAGCTTACGTCCATGCCGGCCAGATGTGCAATATTCAAATAAGTGAACAGATTAATTAGAGTGGTGTTTATCATGCCCCATCCCTACTTCATAGCTTCAGCTCCCTCCTCCGAGGCTGCGGCAGACACCTCGCCTCATCCCGTACACAACGATGGATTTAATTAGCCAGCTGACTGAGCCAGAAGTTTAATTATTCACCGGCGTAGCGAGAGACTATGAGGAGACAGATGAACCACTCTTAAGTGGAGCCAGTCACCCACCCGTAGAAATACTTTGCTAATGGTGCAGACCAAGGGGTCAGCTACACATACATATGCTCTAAAGCCACATAGCAGTGACCAATTGAAGTTGGCAGGAGGCAAAACTGGGACCTTTCAGTCTCTTTCTGCAGTGTTATATTCATTATTTGTCTTGCAAATGTTCTAAATAGCCCAGTTACAGACATGCCACTTTAAGTCTTATTTAGCTTAAATACAAATCTCATGAATGTGGTCAAGGTTACAGAACGTCCCAATCTTATTTCACCTCATAATCAAAGGGCAGTAAAAGACATTTTGAAGTGACCATGCCATTAAAGTACACTTTTATATTGGTAGATTGTAGAAAATCATAGTTTCTGATTGAAACCTGTTTTTTTCTTTTTCAGTTTGTCCTGTTTTATTCAGTTATTTATTTATTTATTTGTGTACATTTTTGTTTGGTTTTCTTTTGGTGTTTTTTTATTTATTTATTTATTTTTTATTTTTTTTCCTCTTTAGTGGAAGTTCA
This sequence comes from Carassius gibelio, assembly GCF_023724105.1. NCBI lineage: Eukaryota > Metazoa > Chordata > Actinopteri > Cypriniformes > Cyprinidae > Carassius > Carassius gibelio. The sequence goes on from NC_068387.1 coordinate 7,204,838, forward strand.
GTGAAAGGAAGTACAAATATTTGACTGGTATTCAATATCAGTGTCATAAAATATAATAAATTGTATGTGTATAAAGGCGAATATAATAGATATGTTTTATTGTTGTTGTTTTTTTATTTTTATTTTTTGGAAAACAAACTGAGCTACGTATACACTTCAGTACTACTCTAAAGATCTGTCTTTGATTCAGCACTGGACAGCTCCTCTGCTGCTCTTTTCTAATGAACACTGTCTGCTGCTTAGGGAAAACAGCCCTATAATGGACAAGTTATGATTATCCTGGGTGCATTAATAGCAGTATTATCCAGCTCCAGAGCCCATTATCTCCAAGTTATAGATCCTGGAGTCATAGACTAATTGAATGACAGATCATTAATACAATACTTTTTTTTGTTGTAGTGAATGCTAGAATATACATGCATATGCCATGTAACCCTGTGCATGTTTTTTTTTTTTTTTTTTTTTTGTTTTTTTTTTTTGTTTTTTACAAAATACATTTATGAAAGACTATTAGCTCAGAGAGCTGCTGTCTTATGTTCAACATGCTCACTACTTGTATTATATATTTATACATACGTAATACTATGTACTTTAAAATAACTATATATAGTGACATTATACTGTAAATGTGACCATTGATCAATTGAATGCATTTTTGCTGAATAAAAATGCTATATATTATATATATATATTATACACACACACACACACACACAGCTATGATTGTGTTAATGTTAGTTAATGAAAATGCAGTTGCTCATTGTTAGTTCACAACTTAGTTAACTAATGTTAACAAGCACAATTTCTTTTTTCTTTTTTTTTGATAATGATTAAGTAAAGATTGGAATTAATATATTTACACATACACACACATACACACACACACACACACACACACACACACACACACACACACACACATTATTTGAACAATGAATGCCACAATCTATGATTTCACTCCAATAAACTTTCAAGGAAAAGAGAAGTTAGACAGATGCAGCTGATAAAACATGACACACCAAAGGGAAACACTACTATTCATGCTTCAAAATTGTCAAGTGGAAGTAAATAGAAGCTCTGAGAAAATCATGCCAGATCCAATTCTCTTTCAGGGGTCTTTCCTATTTTAGGCACTCATAAAACAGAAGCAAATGCTAACAAAACATGCATCATGT